>NC_056728.1:1352654470-1352666970 GCF_019279795.1 Protopterus annectens
CTAATATTCATAATTAATAATAGAAAGGACCTTTTCTAAAACTTTATTATTTAAAGCCATTTTTTTAGGACTTTTCAACATAGTTTTTTGTGCTGAAACGTACAAGTATGCCATTGTTCTAAAGGCATTCCAATTCAATTTAGTACGGTCAAGCCAATTTCTGGAAATGTAAAGTTTTATAAGAGAACAGATAAATATGAGTACATGTGTATCTGGTTTAGACAGATGTATCTTAGGTATGTGTAGAATTGCAGTCTCCCAGGAAAGAGTTGACTTGTGATACCCCATTTTCTGTAACCTTACTTTCAAGGAGGTCCAAAGTTTATGAGAGAATTGGCAATACCATAAAATATGTAAGAGGTCAGCATTAGGAGAGAAGCAACAAGGGCAGGAAGGAGAATTATTTGCATCAAATTTATTAAGTTTGGAGGGAGTATGATAAGCATTATTATTTATCATCAACTGAGTATAGAACAATTTCTTGAAAGGGGAGTGTTCCAAAGTATTTCTAATGGCCAAGAGTTTTTGTTTCTCATTTAACTGAGGATTATGTTTGTCCCAGAAGTTAGAAAAGAGACATAATGAGTCAATGAGTCAATGATTTCAGTCTGATATCTCACTGGCTTGTTATCGGGTAGGATGCCAGTAAATAATGGTGTACTGAACATATACACCTCTTACTGCATGACATATGTACAGAGGTTGACAGAGTTGTGGCTGGAGGCACAAACACAGGGCCAATATTGACATGTTGCTGTGATAAACTCATACATTTACTGGTGTAACAGGGTTTGTTGTGACATATGTCTTCTGAGGGATGTACTGACTGCAATCTTCAGAGTATGCTACTGCATTTCTAAAGATAGGACATGTGTGAGTAACACAACACATGTAAGACTCCAAACACTGGACAGTCTGCAGATAGCCCTACAGGTGAGAATTTCCTCAACCACATAACACTGTCATGACAGATATTAAATCATGTAGACCAGCCATATGCACACAAACCCTGTTAAACCAACATTACTTCAAATGTAGAAGAGCAAGACTTACATTCTGTCCTCATGTCTGGAACATCCCCTTCCTGTTTGTTGGCCTGTCTCCACAGTGTATGTTGTGCATGTAGGTTCATAGGTTGATACTAGGCTATCTGCCCTAGGGCATTTATAAGCCTAGCCAGAGTGTGTTTGGCTTTCGCCACCCTTTTAGATTAGTTGACTGTGCCTCTGTATAGTAGGTCACAGAAGGTAGCCCTTTTAAGGTTAGTTTCCTGTACCTCTATCAAGCAGGGACACAGAAGAGATCCCAGGGGTAAACTTCAAGATTTCTCTTGAAGAGGGTCAGTGAGGGGCTCTGCCTAACATGGATTGGGATTTTGTTCCAGAGTGAGGGGAGCCTCTGGGATATGAATCTTCCCTCCAGCATGTCCTATTTATTTCTGTGCTGAGGTTCAAGTCCCTGGAGCGTGTAGCTCTAAGGATTTCCTGAGGTGAAGCATGTCCATTAATTCTGGGTTGGATATGGCTTTATACATCAGACACAGATCGCCTCTGAGTAGGCGGTACGCAACTGAGTAGAGCTGGAGTTTCTTTAGCCGAACTGCATAGGGCATCTGTTTGAGTCCCTTGATCCTCTTGGTGAGGTACTTTTGGGGTCTTTCCAGTTGCTGCAGGTGTCGGGTAAGGTACATCCCAAATGGGGCATTGTATTCAGTTATGGGCCTGATAAGTGATGAGTAGAGGGGCACAATGACCTCTCTTGATCTAGATGTGAACCATTTTGTGATTAGGTGGGCTATATAGAAGGTCTTTCTAACCACTTTGGCAACGTGATTGTCAAAGGAGAGATTGCTATCTACTTGGGTCCCTAAGTCCCTAATTACTTCTTCCATACTTAATGGATTACCACCTTTGTGGTAATTTGTGGGCACTTTGTTTTTCCCAAAGGGGATTACTATGCACTTTTTGGCATTTAGCTTTAGGCCATGCCTCTGGCACCAGTTATCCGTCTCTGTGAGACCCTTTTGGAGGATGCTTGTGTCAGCCGGAGAGTTGATTATGGCACCCAGTTTGCAGTCATCTGTGAACTTGATCAGCCATAGTCCACCTGTGTTAGCCTGTACCTCAGAGAAATATATACCGAACAAGAGAGGTCCCAGGACTGAGCCTTGTGGGACGCCACTTGTAACTGGTTTAGAGTCTGACATGGCACCTGCTATTCTGACCATGTGGATTCTATCCCTGAGCCAGTTTGCAACACATCTTGTGACATAGGAGTTGATATTTAAGCTGGTGAGCTTATTTATGATGCCCAAGTGGGGTATTGTGTCGAAGGGTTTTGTGAGGTCCAGGTAGGCTGTGTGGACTACCTTCCCTTCATCTATGGCTTTGTTAACTGTTTCAAAGAAGTCAGCCAGGTTCAAGAGGCAAGATCTGCCCTTAACAAAGCCGAATTGGGTAGGATCCAGTGTCTGGAGGTTCCCAATGTCTTTGTTTATGATTTCCATGATGATATGCTCCATAGCGTTGCAGACCAGGCTAGTCAGGCTTATAGAGCGATAGTTTCTGGGGTCCGTTGTGGCACCACCTTTGTGGAGCGGGACCACTGTTGCTGTACGCCATTCCTTGGATACATATCCTGTAGTAAAGCTGAGACTGAACAGTGACTTTATATGAGGGTTTAGTTCTTCTTGGAGCTCATGTAAGACGCAGCCCGGGACACCGTCTGGTCCCATTGATGCTGTGTTTTTTGCTTTGGAGTGGGCAGCTCTCACCTGTGCATCTGTGATCTCAGGAAGGCTACACTCTGTTGGGATAGATATTTGCTCTTTTGGGGGAGGAAGGGGGGGAGAAGTTTGCACTGAACCTTTCTGCCAGGATGTTGGCAATGTCTGTGGGTTCAATGTATTTTTTGTCATTTTGCACTAACTCAGAGCATATCTGGGAGTTGCCTCCCAGGTTCCTGACATAACTAAAGAAGGCCTTGTGATTATCTTTAGTGTCTTGTGCTATTTTTCTTTCGAAGCTGGCCTTAGATGATTTTATGAGGGATTGTAGTTTCTTGCTAGTACTGATCAGAGATGCCTTCCCTTTTTGGGATTTTGCTCTATCATGTAGTAGCTTTCTCCTTCTGTTGTATAGCTTATTTATGGCCGGGGTCCACCAGACAGGTCTCCTGCCTTTGGAGGAGTGATTCTTGTTATTTTTTTTGGGATAGCATGCTCCATGCATTCCTGTAGGTGTCCAAAGAATGCTTTTGTAAAGGATTCTGCATTTTGGGCCGTATTTTCCACTGGCCTGGAGGCTTTGAAGGATTCCGCCTCTGTTTTGAGAAGTGTGAAGTTTGCTTTTGAGAAGTTCTTCACCATGGTTTCCTTGGCTGGGGGTGGGGATGGAATATGGATGTCCAGTGAGATTAGTTTATGGTCTGATCTTACCAATGAGGGGTATACCTCTGGTGTGGAACATAGAGACCCCATGTTGGTGATGACCAGATCCAATATGTTTTCCCCTCTTGTGGGAGTGGTGACCAGTTGTTCCATAGCATTTGAATTTATAAATTCTAGGAACAGTTGGGTGAGGGTGTTTGGGCTTGAGTAGTTTTCCCAGTCAATGTTTGGGTAGTTGAAGTCACCCAATATAATGGTGTTTGGAGAGACCTTCATATTCTCCAGTGTTCTCAGGAAAGCCAAGTGGGGTTCCTGTGTTTGGGAGGGTGGTCTGTAGCAGGCTACAAACTGAAAGGCAGTTTTTCCCACTGTTAGTTGCACATGGATGGTCTCCGATGCTTCGTGCAGTGCCACTAACCTGGAGGTGTGGGTATCTTTGATAAATATGGATACTCCCCCTCCTTTTGTGGTTCTGTCTGAGTTTTGGGGCGGAAAAGCATGGTATGCTGGGGTGCTCTCGGGAGCCTTGAACCAGGTTTCTGTTACTGCACAGATATCGATATTCTCCATACTGAGGAGAGTCTTGAGTGCATGCATCTTGAGGTTTAGACTTCTGGCATTGAGCAGCATTACCCTTAGTTTTTTTTTCTTTGTGTTGTCTTTGGTGGTGGGTTTGTCTTTTGAGCCTTGCCTAAAAAAGGCACTATGGAGGAGGCAAGAGACTTTGCCAGTATTCGAAAACGCAGGGGTAACAGGTGCAAGCCATCCCTAGTGAAGCAACATGGCTTGTCGAGTGTGTCATCCCAGGCTGACAGGCACTGGCTCCCCTTTGAATGACACCAATACTTTAGCCAATTGTTAAAATTGATCATTTTGTCTTTATACTGTGGCATCATTCTTGGTGAGGGCAAGATGCTACTCAAGGTCAGGGTCATACTGGTCTGGGCTACATGATCAGAGAGCTCCTTTATGTCTCTTTTCATGTAGTCCAGGGAGGTACATCTCAGGTCATTCACACCAGCATGAACAATGATGGAGTCATATTTGTAATTGCTTTGGAGTGACCTGAGTGCTTGTGTTATGTGGCAGATCCTTGCACCCGACAGGCAGCTTACAGTGACCTTCTCCTTGTTCAGTCTGGTGTGTGGGACGTCAGTGTGTCTGACAATAGAGTCACCTATTACAAGTGTATTATGTGTTGTTTAGCCTTAAGGGCTGTGACTGTGTGGCACACTGACTTTGTGAGCTATGTGTTACGTGGGTATTGTTTCGTGGTAGGGGTTGCTGGGATGTCTGCTTTGGAGGTCTCTGCTGCTTAGGCAGATTTTTATTTAGAGCCTCCGAGTATGTTTTTGTGTGTTTGTGTTTGGTTTGCTGATGCAATAGGTCTATGTGAGACTGGATTTGTGGTGTGTGTGGTTACCTTCTCCTCCTGACTGGCTGTGCCAGTACTGGGTTGAGACAGCTCAGCCTCCAGTTTGGTTATATAGTTGCATCTCTCACATATATTTGAGCTTGTTGAGAGGAGGAGAGGGTGGTCTGTATACATAAGGCAGTTGTAACATTGCCTAAAGATTCCCAGATTCACCAGCTGGACTGGAGAGTAAACCCGAAACTGACCTTTGGACATGCCTGAATAATATAGGGAACTACTTATTGACTGATCAGAAAGAACCAATAGGGAGCAAGTACTTAAAAGGAGTATAAGAGGGAGTAGTGCTTAAGTTTATTAGTGTTTACCTATGAGATTACTTATACGAGCAAGTGCAGGGCTTTAGAATGAAAATAGAGTGCTTATTTTGAGATTTAGAGCAGTTCTAAGGGAAAAAGTGAAGAGCAGACTTTGTGGAGCCGGGAATAGTTTAAACCTGTTTAAGCGGCGCTGCCCGACGCTGCTCTGTGCACAAGACTGCGCAAAAACAGAGTTGCAGGGTTTTAAGAGAAAGAGATCAAGGAGTTTGGAAGTGACCCAAAATGGCCAATAAACCTACAGTTTCTAGGCAGTAACCACTCCTACAGGGACAGGCAGGCTGCTCAGTGTTAACCACTGCCACTGGTGAACACAGGGACTTCCCTTTAGCCCAAGTAAGCACTGGCCTCCAAGAAACTTACAAACAGTTCAGAACAGCAACTCTGTAACTGAACTTTCTTTTAAATTATAGAAAGTGGGAAAATAGCAAGTTTTTTTGTTTTTTTGTTTAAGGATAGCAGAGACACACAAGTAGCAAACTAGTCAGAACAGTGCAATAAATGACCCCAACATGTGTGTGCTAGGTCAGAGGCAGGTAAAATGCAGTTTTAAGAAAAAAACGATTTTAAATTAAGTGCAACACAAAAGATGCAATAAACAGGCTCTAGGTATGTTCTAAATACTGTTTCTAACACAGATATCAACTTTTGCAATCAAGAAAATGCCAAAAGTAGGCGGTAGGAGGTATATCCCACTACCCTCTGTGATGCTGTTTGCCAAACACCGACATGAAGTCCTGCTCTCAGTGAATGAAAAGCTCCAACACCCACATGATGTTCCTAGTTATAGGACTGTGCTTCCATGCACTTGGCTCTGGGAATGTTACCACAGCTGTTCCACATGCAATCAGCTAGTGAGGGACTGCAATTCGTGCACAAGCCATCAGCTGATCCTGATCATCACTTACAAAACACAAGCTGCTGCCTAAGCAAAGCAGGTGTACTTTTCCACATTCACCAGAGAGGGAGTGAGAGAGACACAGACACAAAGTAAGAAAGGAAGGGGGTAGGAGAGTAAGAGCTAAACATGTTTGTGTCACACACTAACCAGTATGGGGTTTCAACACCCTCACTGGCTATGTATCGGTATTACATTTTTATGCAGTTATTGCATGTGCCACAGAGCTTACATGTTGGAGAGTTGTCCAAAGGTATCTTTGAAGGTGAGTGACATCAGCAACAGTGATAAAGGAGGGATAAGGTAAGTGTAGTACATGTACCTGTCCACAAAAGCAGGTGTTAAGGAAGATACAACCACACTCTCTCAGGGACTCTCATACATTATCACAGTTGGCAGGGTCAGGATTAGAATTCCTAACTAGTTTGCTACACTACAGTATTACGCAGGTATCACATGCACCACAGAGGTTATAGGCTGATATATGGACAAAGGGTATGTCAAGGTGACATCAGAAGGCATGCTACAGTAGGGAAATGGGAGGTGTAGTGAGTCTGAATGGCTTTCAAATCATTAATCTCCACACACACACACACACACACACACACACACACACACACACACACACACACACACACACACACACACATTTGCCAGTACTGACATGCCTAGGTTCATTGCTTCACAGATGTGTAGTAGTTGACTGGTGGAAGACTGTACAAGGCTAGGCCAAGGGTATACCTTGGCATCAGGCCACATGACAATGGTCAAAATTGTGGCTCAGGGGTGTAGTCCCTGGATTGGCCCACACAGGTGGGTATTGTATTCACCATCCACTCATCTGGGTTACTATTGTGTATTGCCAGTGCTGTGCAATGCTTGCCATGTATGTGTTCTATATTCCATAACAAGGACGGTGTCTTGGTTGGCACATGTCCCACATGCATGTTCGGTGACATGTGGAAGTGTACCTGGGGTGTCTGGGGCATGTTGTATGGACAGATTGTTATCATCTGATGTGGCATTCCTGACCTCATGTGATGGGAACTGGCTATAGAACTGAGGTTAATCCTGCACCTATATTGACCGCATGATACAGGTATTCACTGGTATTAGTGGCATCTGTCCATACAGGGCATGTGTATAAAGCATGGTATTTCCTTTGTGGGTTACATTTGTTGACTCTACAGTTGTTGCAGGCGTCCAGTGGGGAACATAGCAAAAGACCACTGTAAGCAATTATTTGTCTATTGTGGGGATGGAACAGGGTGCCATGTCCTCTGTAGTCCAATGCAATCACACTGTGGTTACTATCTATGGGCAATATTCAGGGAACTACCAACATAGTGGTTGTTGCCTAGCCAAGTGTGTTTGTGTATGAGACATGGGTGGAGAGTGTTCTCTGGGTAATACAAGGGTTGCCTATATTGTTCCCCAATCTATAATGTCACATGTAGGGGTATGAATTGTCTACACCAGCCTCTCTGCTGTTTGACATCTGTTGTCCTTGTAAGGTGGATATGGTGACATATAGTATGTCCTCAATATAAGAAATTTGCAAAACCTGCCCCACAATGAGTCCTGTTATTACACAATCACAGCTAACTCCACACAGGATACTGATAACAAACACACACACACTTGAAAGTACTGAGATTCAAACCCCTACCTAGCTATGTATTGCTTCTATGCTGTACTGCATTTATCGCACACGCCATGGAGCTTATAAGGGTACTCATTCCCCAAAGGTGTATTTTATGGTGAAAGACATCAGCAGACTTGTCAAAGAAGGGCAATGGAAAGTGTAGTGTGAATGGCCTCTTATGTCTCTGAAAGCTGCAGCAGAGCAGGCTGTGAATCAGGAAGCTCATGCGTGTAGGCTGCAAAGGCTGCGTCGTAAGGCAGGTTAGTAATAATCTTGCATGTACTGTCATAAGAAATAAATCTAAAAATGGTAGAAAGTTAATTGCCGGTATAAAACCTGTATTGTGTATGGGATGTACTGAATAAACCAGACAATATGGCAGGAAGAGTCTCATATAGGTTGTATGTAAGTAAAAAGGTAGCCTGGCAATAAAGGTCTAACTCCTGGACTGCTTGTGTTTACTCTGGTATCATATGGTAATGTAGTGTTGCATTCTCTTAATAGTACTGTTGTATTAAGCACTGTTACCGACACTGTGCTACATAAATAGAATGTGTAGGAATGTCTGTATATGACTGTTGTAATCACAAGGTCATATTGTACAACTGAGAGAGACTTACACAACAAAATCCAAATAGCACACTCAACTGTTAACTGTTGTATTTTTAGCACCCACAGCCACGGTTCAAATCCTGGGAGTGGTAGTAAGCTGTATGCGTACATATTTTTTCAGAAAGTTCAGATAATTGGCTTAATTTTTCTGCTTGTCACCCTATCCTCCCTGGCAAATCAGTGGGAAGATCCCAGAAGTTTAGGCAGCAAATAATGACATACAACTGATTGTCAGACATCATAACTGTTAGAAATATATCTATACAAACAAACCTGTCACTCTAGCAACTCACCAAAATGTTATGAGAGTAATATACATATTATGTCCCATCTGTATCCCCATGTTGTGAAGCTATGACCAGAATGTGTGCAGTAACAGAGTGAGACATATGTGCATAATAATAACGTAGAATCTGGTAATATGTGTGGCAACATTCAGGTAGTGTTAACAAACATTCCCTCCACAGGTTTGTCATATAAGAAAACTGTGCCTGAAAATAAGATTGAAATCCTGGACTGGTACTGTTTAGTCTGGTATTGTATGACATTGTTAGTGTTGCAGTTTCTCTGAATAATAATGTATTACTCATCACTGTCACCCATACTGTGCTACATAATGAAATTGTCTAGGAATCCCTGTATAAGACTGTTGTAATTACAAGGATAGATTATAAAACCATGGGAGACATATAGACAGAAATTAGTGAAAAGATGCACAGCAGTATCTAAATAACACACTCAACTTTGATGTACACCGTTTTATTTTTAGCAGGCACAGCCGTAGTTTGAATCCTGGGAGTGGTAGTAAGCTGTATGCAGAATCATACCTCTCAACTGTACAGATTTGTTCAGAATGTTCATATAATTGGCCCATATACGCTGCCTGTTACCCTGTCCCGCTGGCAAATCAGTGTGATGATCTCTGAAATATAGGCAGTTTTTAATGACATATAAGTGACTGTCAGACCTGTAAATATTCAGAAAATATATATGAAAACAAACCTGTCATTGTAGCAACTCACCAAAAGTTTCGGAGGGCAAATGTCAAATGTTCCACCTGCATGTTGTCAAGCCTTGACCAGAGTGTGTGCAATAAGAGATTGAGAGGTATGTGCATAACATCAACCTGGAATCTGGGAAAATGCATAGAAACAGTCGGGTAGTGTTAACAAACAATACCGCCACAGGTATACCAGGTAAGAGGTGTATACTGCAGGTAAAACACAGTTCACATATATAGTTGTCTACAAACATACCACTGTCCAAACTAAGGCCATAGGATAGTGTAATAATACCTGTTAAGGTACGGATTACAGCAGTAACTAAGAAAGTCATGAGAACTACAGGGATATACAAGTTATTAATTGACATCTCTATTTCCCCCCCATCATATCTGCAACAATAATCTAAATATACAATTCAATGGGTATGTGCACATTTAAATCTACTGTTGAGACATATGTCCTATTGTCTGATAAATATTGAAATGTGTTTCTATGCATGTGCCATGTTGAAACACTCCCACATTGGTGGCATGCTGCCATCAATGTAACCTGCATGCTGTTGTATTGCCCACTGTGGTTCCATATATGCATGTGTTCTGTTTGCTATGTAACTGTTCCATATCTGGTATTTTGGGTTAATAGGAATATCTATGCATGCTGTTATACCTAATCCTGGAATGTGTTGACTATTACTAACCCATATATGTTTTAAAATTACAACACCATAGCACGTTTGGGAAGGCTGGTCCCAGCGGGCCCACCTCTCCCACCTCATATGGCCATGGCACCGGGCACCAACACATCTGGGTCCCACCCTGGGACCTCCTCGTCCACTGGTCCTGCACCACCTTTGGGTGGAACCACCTCAGGGGATCGGGCTCGCCCCCCTGGGAGTGGGCATGGACAGGAAATTGTCACCCGTCGTCAGGTCCAGGGTTTGGTGCATAGCGAGCTCTGCAGGGAGTTTGGAGATCAGCTATGCCAGCTTGAGGGCCACGTGGCACATTTAGAGGGTCAGCCTGCCCCTCCTACCCAGCCCCCAGCTCAGTCACCTTCGGGGCCATGAAGGTGCAGTGGTGACTGCCCATGGGTGGGGACCTCAGTCCCAGTGTTTCCATTTGGAGGCTCATGGGCCTCCGACTTCCAAACATCCCACCCATCCAAGGTGTTTACCCCCCCACATGTTATATACCACCCCTGTATGCTGTCTTGTCTGTCATCCTACCCAACCTACCTCCCCAAATATACCTATCCTTCCCCAACATTCCACTTTCACCTTAAAAAAAATGAAAAAAAGGGCAATCTGTTCCCCCCAAAAATTCTCGCACCATACATAGCTGTCCATTTCACACATGTGTCCACTGGATACATGTAATCTGGTCTAATTGGCTTCACAACATGTTGTTGTCCTCACTGCTCTCGCAGGGGTTTGCGTGTCCAAATCTACCTCCAAATCAGTGTATATGCACAGCTGTTGCTGTAGAAGAAATTGGCAGCAATGGACCTTCCCTACATCCATCCTGCACATCCCTAGCTATTTTCCCTACTGTCTTTCCCTCTTTGTGCCCCTTTTTCACTACTGTCCTGTCACCCCTTTTTCTTTTCTTTTAAAGAAATTAGTGTGGGGGTAAGTGGGAGTAAGCACTTTTAAGCAGCAGTAAGCAGGTTTAAGCCTGTTTGCACGGGGGTAAGCAATGCCTACACAGGATAAGCAATTTAGAGGCTGTGTGTAAGAATATTTAACTGGAAGTTAGCATTGCTTACCTTCATGCAAACCCACTTACTGCTTAGAAGTGCCTTAATCACTCTGTATCCAACAGCCCTTGTTCTGGCCAGCAACAAAATAAGCAGCCTTTACAAGTCTCAAACCCAGGACACTACACACCATAGCCAAAGAGATTTACCATGAAGCCATGTCAGATATAAATAAATGTGATGTTTTCTCAAACATATTATCCAGCACAGTCATTCAACAGTACAGGAAATGTATTTATATATATAAATATATGTCTACATATATATATAAAAGAACACAACCAATACATATATGACCCAAGGCACTGTTAATGAGAGTGAGGGGGCCCAATTTAAGTACCCTTGTAATAATTGATATCATCCCCTCTTCTACAGTCAAACAGATCTGCCTTGCAACACAATAGCAACACTTGCAAGTCTCATACCCAGGACCCTACACAACATAGCTACAAGAAGTTAACAGTAATCCATCTCACCTGTACGATGTAAGGATGGTATCAGTAAGATATGCAGAACAGTCTGTCTACCATAGGGAATGTACAATGTGGAAGCAGTAAACATTCCAATGATACATACACACACATATATATTTATACATACATACATATACATATATTACTACGTATAGATATGTCTAGGAAGATACATATTTAGAGGGTGCACAGTATATCAAACAGCCAGTATTCCTACAGTTGTCACCTTTTATAATGGACAGTGTTTGATTCTCTCATACAAAAGACAATTATTGCATGAAACATATACCCACAGAGAAGTCAGAGGATATGACACCACACACAGGTTTGCATACATAAGAAATGTTTATTTGTGTACTATTTCAGATGTATATGCCATTTCATATAGCTGTTAGGTGTTTGAAGTACATACTAACTGAGTAATGCAATTCTCAAGCAAAACATTTTATACAGTAATCCGAAAGCATAACATATGTTGCTTTCCAGGCCAAGGCCTTCAAGTAGTACAACAGTAAAGAAACACTGGCCCAGAAGATAAGAATCAATCAACAATAAGTAATGCAGATGTAGTTCCGCAGCTGCCCATTACACTCTGTACTCAACCCCTAGGGGGAAAGAATTAAGTTGTCACAATGAAGATGTATCTGTTACATAATGATGCTTAACTTAAAACATCACTATCACACTGACAAACAGAACTGTCTGCAAGACCGTAGACACTAGCCCACCAATGTTCCCAAGGTGAAATGTATGAAAATGTACAGCCATACACCTTAAGGTGTCTTACTACTTATATTCCTCACATGTTGTAACAGCCTAGGTTATATATGGTGCATACCCCTCCCTCATAGATTGACTTACAAGAGCATATAACAGTGTTGCATACACTGACCTCTGGACTGTACAAGGACACATACGTTTTGTCCAGCTGTAGCCCACGTATACATGGATCCTACCCCACAGTATGTGTTTGGGT
>NC_056728.1:1352671970-1352724470 GCF_019279795.1 Protopterus annectens
GATGGAAATGGACAGACACATTAGACACCAGGAATACTTTTCTGAAATATAATCACAGGAAAGCTGATAGAATAATAAAGTCTGCAGCATGAAAGATGCATTGAGAGGGAAAACTAGACACCAGGGTTACTTTATTAATTGCAATCAGCAGAAAGGTGGAAGAATACTCAAGTATGCAGCACTAAAGATGCATTGGGGAATTACTAGACAACACCAGAGAGTGTTTCCAAATATTACTGTAGTCGACATAAAAAGTTAATAGAGCAAAAAGTCTTGCATCTGTATAACAATAGTTAAGTATGAAACTCCAGTGCATGACATTATTGACTGACTGTAGTAGCCCATTACATATGTTGGCCATGCTCAAGACATCTTCAAAAAAACAGGGTGAATACTTGATGACATCAGGGAGTCTGAAAAAATGACTCCAATCAAGTTAAAGAGTTAATGGAGTAACAGGTCATGTTTTGTGATCACTTTTCTGAGCAATTAGAAGAATAATACGTTAATGATTGCTATTATTGACTAATTATTCAAGACTGATGCAGGATGGGGAAAATAAGAGAAAAAACTAGGGACATTCTGTAAACTCAGGGACAAGTAAGTAGTATGGTGGAATGTCAGGGTGTGTGTGTGTGTACTGTTAAGCAATGACGTACAGGTCTTAAAGTGCATTTCTTGTTTTCCCCTCAAAGGTGGGTCAGGGTCACTCTGATGTTGGTGTCCATACAGATACTGTAAATGATCATAGGTGTGTTGAGGCACAGGCGGAGTTGTCAAGGGCTGAAGCTGCGCCATCGTTTGACATCCCACTATTATCCACCCCATCTCCGCACACAGTCATATTGCCTACATATACCCCATCACCAGTGGCCATAGCTGAGGGACAGTTGGCAGTTGGTGGCATGGGACAGGACAGTGTGGTTTCTATGGCACATGTGTCTGGACACAGCAGCTATAGTCGGATGTCTGGCAGGATACCACAGGGGTGCTCATCGAAGTGCTTCTGGTCATCATGCCCCTGGCAGAAGTGCCACATCTGGTGCTACAAGATGCATGTTTCAGGCCATCATGGAGGTGTCAGCATGTATGTAACAGTACACCAGACAGGCTCTGTGGCTACAGAGGGCTACTCATTCAGCTGTTACTGACAGCATCCGTGATCTTGTATGTGCCCTCTGTTATTTTGCAGAGGTCATGGATAGATGGTAAGGTGAGATGGTGGGAATCCTCGACTGTGGAATTTCTGTGCTCAAGCATATGGTGGGAGTGGTGTGATGGCCACGTGGACATAGGCAAGCAGCACCAACAGCTGGAGGTTGATGTGGACGTGCCAGAATACAGGCCCACTCCCGTAGTGGCAGTACCAGCCCTAGCACTGTAGGGGGGTGTTGTCCATACCACACCACAGCATGCCACATGGCCCTGGCTGGTCCAAGAGGGACCTGGATCCTGTGGACATATGTCATCATCAGGGGAGAGTACCATATTGTGGCTTGTACCTGGTGGTGCCTGTGGAACCCCTGGCAGGCACAGTTCCCATGTCCATGGCTGGAGATGGTGAACTGCACACCCTGCCAGGTTCAGTTTGCAGCTGTCCAACAAACCCCTGTATAGGGCAGCCACATGGCAGAACTGTGTGTATGCATACACAGAAACACACACATCACCAACACAGCTAGGGCAACCCCATACCTACACACACCACATCACAACAGACCAATTAATAATTAAACTGCCTCACTCACACACATGGGTTCAAATGTATGGCTCAGCCTAGATGTCTGGCAAACCAACAACACACCCTGTGTATATGATGATACCTGTGCCAAATCCCTGTCATCCATAACATTGATGCATGGACAGGCTAATATGGTTCTGATGCACAGGGTGACTGTACTACGGTGTACCAATGTAATGCTGTGTAACATGCTGTCAGCAGTAAAGTTTAATGCTTACATGTCAGGAATTGTAGCTGTCCAGCCATGATGCATTATAGCTGTTATTAACACTGAGTGACTTTGGTCTCCATAATGTATTCCATTTGTGGTGTAGGTGTCCATGTGTCAGCAGGATGATAGTCTGCTGTTGTATCCCACAAGGGGTATGGCACGGTGGTGACACCTTGGCTGTGCCATATCCTGGGTACAGCTGAACACATCACAGGTCTGTATAACCGTTACTGTATGTGCCACATGGCTGATAGGTCTGGGGGGTGTATACAGGTGAGTGGATGGTGGCTGATCTCAGCAGCTTTTCTGCAGTGGACAATGGTAAGTGTACTGGGTGGTACACACCACATGTTTGTGTATAACACACACAGAGGCTTTGGTGTTGTTGCAATACACACAGAATACTATACACAAGGATGTATGTACCTGTGCAAGGAACCCATTTTAGCCTATGTAATTCCAGGAAGACAGAATAGGCACAACAACATAATGAGAAATAAGCAGTCTGCTAGTTTAAAGTCATTGATGATGGTACTTGCAGGGTGTATGTCCCCTTCCCCAATGTAGTGCAATCCTCAACTCAGTAAACATAGGTGTGCTGCTGGTGTGGGTGATACAGCCCTACCCGTTAGAGGGTGTGAGGTGCTGTAGAACTGCAGATAGTGTGATAGACAACTACTTAACCTGTTAACATAAACTGTACATTATTACAGCCAGCTAAGTGGGAGTATATATTCAACAGTAACTGCAATGATGCAATGATAGTGGCTGTGTCCACAAGAGACACACCCAGCTATATATATATATATATATATATATATATATATATATATATATATATATATATATATATATACCAACCCCAGTATCACTGTACACCTATACAGTGGGGAAGAGGGCATTTACACATCTGCCACTAGTTGTGATGGAATGTATTTCCACAGGATGATACCTGTAAATTGTTATCAGTTGCCAAGCAGTCCTCAGACAGATGACCTCCTGGGACATGTATATTCCGCAAATGGAAGTAGATTCCTTCACATACACACACACTCTTACTTGGCAAAACTGGGACTAGAACCCCTACCTAGGTATGTAGTGCTACTGATGTGTGTGGCCTTAATTGCACACACCAAGCAGCTTTTAGGATGAGGTGTGTTCCAGGTTACATGAAGAACATCCCCAGGCCTGTACAATATGTTAATGGGGGATGTACTGATTGTTGATGGACAATACATAGTGTGACATACTGTCATATACACACTGACAAACACATAACATTCATGCACACATCTGAGAGACCTGGGGTTATCAGTGCTAACTGCCTTGTTAGTGTATCTATTCTGTTACAGATAAGTTGCACACAGCACATGCATAACTGTGCTGGACAGTGTTATCAGTTACCTGTATGGCTGATGGTGACAGTGGCCCCATACAGTGTAGCATGGGACATGTGCTGGGGGGGTACATGGTGTAAAGACAGTATACCCAGCACCCACACTCCACAGTGGATATTATATGCACTGAAACCCATGATAATACTCTGACATACTCACTATCACACATTGACCAGGACTGCAATACAACCCCTTGTCTATCCCAAGAGTGCTACTACAGGGATATGCATCTTATGCACATGCCACAGGGATAGTAGAGTGATGACATCACTATCCCTAATACTGTGTGGCAAGGCATATTGTATTAGGAGAATGCTGCCTCAGAATGATGTATCCTACAAATATACACACATGCACACATACACACACTTGCCAGAACTCAGAGGGTATCCCATGCCTATCAACCCATTTGTACAACAGTGTTGTGCTGGTACTGCAAGCCCCAGGTAGCCCTTAGGGTGAAGATTGTAACAAGGTATATGTAATGTCCGGTACAGCAGCAGCCACATCTAACTATGACTATGGGGGGTGAGGTGGGTGTGAAGGGCCTCAGGGTATTATCAACTACAGGTCTACAAATACACAGACACTGTTATTCTCAGTAATGCACACATACACATTTGTCAGTACTGCGGTCCATTGGTGCAGGTGTTCATAGGTGTGTACCAGGCTATTGTCGATGGAGAGATGGGAAGTGTAAGGGATGTGTATACAGTGGTATGCCACCTGCATGTGCCAGCAGGTCATCTATCAACAGATACCACAGGTAAATCCTCAGGGTGAGTTACATGCAAAATCCAATCATCTGGTTGCCTCTTGCAGAGGGCCAGTGAAGTGCTCCAGTTGATATGTATGCAACATGTATTACATAACATGGTCAGTGTCTGTCTTGGAGACCTGTAACCAAGCATGTTCTGTTGACTGTGGTAGTGCAGTTGAGGTATCCATGGCATGTGGTGTGTACAGGGTGTAGACTCCCAGCTGTGGCATTCATAACACAGCTGGGCAGACATGTCAGTGTCACTCAAGCATAGATTGCCTGTATGCAGCCAAGATGGAGTCCTGACATCTACACATCTGTACAGAGGACAGAAAGACAGCAGCTAACCAACTGGTTATGCAGTAGGATGACTGTGTTAACAGATTTCTGACACTGATGGGTATGCCATTACTACATGACAGCAGCCCTCAATGACATGTCCTATACACACAGTACTCTACAGTTACTATCCACATGTCAGATCAGTATCCAGTAGCAAATACTTAATGACACACAGCTCACACACCAAGAATACAATAGTCAAGGCTCAGAGTCCATCTTTGCTTGCAGGGGTGTTTGGTTCCAGGTCTGTAATCTGCTCTTACTTGCAAATGCACTGTCAACAGTAGTAACGTAATGGTACACTACATGCCAGTGTGACTGCATATAACCTGGGATACTACCCGTGTATGAAACACATTCAAATGAAAAAGTGTTATACAAGCCATATATACCCAGGTGTCACAGACAGTAGACTCACAACCCTTGATAGTGGAATGACAGCACATAGACACATGTTATGTACATGGAATTAAATACACTTATTAAAGATGTCATTACCCTGCTATTTTATCAAACCGGAATGTGAGCACTGGTTACCAGGGCTGAGCCATGCTTAGCAGGTTTCAGCATTACTGCAATGTAAATGCTAAGCAGATCTGCGCACTGGTAAGCGAAGCCTACATGGTTTAAGTGGCTTTGCATTTAACCGTACATTATCCATGCTTACTGTCATGCAAACTCACACAAACCCACTTAAAGCTGCTCAAAACTGCCTTAACCACTCTGTATGCAACAGCCCTTGTTCTGCCCAGCAACAAAATAAACAGCCCTTGCAGGACTTGAACCCAGGATCCTGTACAATATAGACATAGCAGTTAATCACTAAGCCATTACAGCTGTGAAGACAGTTGTTTTATCTGTCAGTACACATATTGAACAGTATAGAACAACTGCTATAACTTCTACAATTGTGTAGTACTTGTTAGTGATATTACTGTTGAATCATGTATGTTATATCTAAATATACACACAGATAAATACGGTGTGATACATCTGGGAAGCTATATACAACAGTCATGTTTACACTTAGGGATATGGAGATTATATATATATATATATATATATATATATATATATATATATATATATATATATATATATATATAAATATGTAGATGTGTACATGTACATACACATATATATTTATGTATATGTATTTATATACATCTGTATATCGCGTTATATATGGTCATATATAGATCTATCTGTGTATATCTATCTATATATATATATATATATATATATATAGATATATATATGTATATAGATATATGTGTATGTATCATATATGTATGTATGTATATATATATATATATATATATATATATATATATATATATATATATATATATATGTATATATGTATATATATATGTATATATATATATATATATATATATATATATATATATATATATATATATTTATATATATGTATGTATATATATATATATATATATGTATGTATATATATATATATAGATACATATATGTATAACATATGTCCATAACATGTAGTGGAGTCATACCTCAGCACCTATAGTCACAACCTCTTAGTGCAAGGGGATGTCATGTAAGTATTGCAGGTATAAATGTAGACTGTTGCTACTGTAACAGAGGTTGCCTTAACAGAAATGTGTGTGAAGTCATATCTGATATTGACATGTACACCATCAGTTACTGACAGACATCATAAGATCATCTTAGTGCAGTACCTCAGATATCACAGTAATGATCCTGTGGAATACAGCAGAAATATGACCAATAAATGTCGACAGTCTGACACACTCTGGTCAGTCCAATGTTATACACAGAACCCCTTAGTGCATGGCCAAGCCTGACAATGTGGATGTTTACAGCCATGTAAATGGGAATATCACAAAAATACTGGAATAGATAAGCTCGCACAGTTTATGCATTCACACACTCCTGCCTGTCCTGTCACATAACTGGAGGAACAGAGGTCACAAGCCCACATACAACCCATTAGTTAGTGACATACATCTGTACAGTATCCCAGTACTTTGTCAGAAATACACAACAGTTATGGTGACCCGGCAAGAGTACATCTGACAAATACATAAAATCACACTGAGTAAGTACACTGAGCTGCTAGACATGTCACAAAGCACTGCACAAACTACAGGCAGACTGCCACAACACTGGCATACATTTCTTATGGGGGAATACACATGTACCTGCAAATATAGCAGGCTCTACAGGCATGTAACAGCATGGAGTAACAGACACCTGTGTGAAAGTGCATACCCACAACCAATCTGAACACAGCCACAGTCACATATGGTAAGCATGCTTAATATTACAGTATATAGACTGTGTGATCAACACCATCCTCATATGTGCCACTCACACATTAACCCTATATATACTGGGCCAATACACAGTGTATTCTGATGCCTGACTGCGGTACAGGGCATATGTTGGTCTGGCCCTACAAACATGTACGCCGATAGGGTACCATACACTGGAGCAGCATGCAACATCAGATATAACTGGACCAAGAACAGTGACATCTACCACAGGCTGTACACAGGCCAAGGTACATATTCACAATACACAATCGGTTGACAATCACCATAAGTACACAGACCTCACTACTGTACACACTACAACAGAATGTCCAGGTTTTGTCCTCAAATATAAGGCCTGCTATACATGAAATGTCTAGCAGTCTGATATCTCACTAGCTTATCAGGTAGGATGTCAGTAAATAATGATGTACTGAACATATGCCCCTCTTACTGCATGTCATATGTACAAAGGTTGAAAGAGTTGTGGCTGGAGGCACAAACGGCCAATATTGACATGTTGCTGTGATAAGCTCATACATTTACTGGTGTAACAGGGTTTGTTGTGACATATGTCTTCTGAGGAATATGAAGTCAGTAACTCACATGGCTGTCACCATGTACTGACTGCAATCCTCAGAGTATGCTACTGCATTTCTAAAGATAGGACATGTGTGAGTAACACAAAACATGTAAGACTCCAAACACTGGCCAGTCTGCAGATAGTCCTACAGGTGTGAATTTCCTCAACCACATAACACTGTCCTGACAGATATTAAATGATGTAGACCAGCCATATCCACACAAACCCTGTTAAACCAACATTACTTCAAATGTAGAAGAGCAAGACTTACATTCTGTCCTCATGTCTGGAACATCCCCCTCCTGTTTGTTGGCCTGTCTCCACAGTGTATGTTGTAAGACGTATATCCTACTATCCTCTGTGATGCTGTTTGCCAAACACCGACATGAAGTCCTGCTCACAGTGAATGAAAGGTGCCAACACCCACATGATGTTCCTAGTTATAGGAGTGTGTTTCCATGCAATTGGCTATGGGAATGTTACCACAGCTGTTCCACATGCAGTCATCTAGTGAGGGACTGCAATTCATGCACAGGCCATCAGCTGATCCTGAGCATCACTTACAAAACACAAGCTGCTGCCTAAGCAAAGTAGGTGTACTTTTCCACATCCACCAGAGATGGAGTGAGAGGCACATACATAGACAAAGTAAGAAAGGAAGGGGTAGGAGAGTAAGAGCTAAGCATGTTTGTATCACACACTAACTAGTACGGGTTTCAACCCCCTCCCTTGCTATGTATCTCTATTACATTTATATGCAGTTATTGCATGCGCTACAGAGCTTACATGTTGGTGATCTGTCCAAAGGTATCTTTGAAGGTGAGTGACATCAGCAACAGTGATATAGGAGGACTAAGGTAAGTGTAGTACATGTACCTGTCCACAAAAGCAGGTGTCAAGGAAGATACAACCACACTCTCTCAGGGACTTACACACATTATCACAGTTGGCAGGGTCAGGATTAGAATTCCTGCGCCATGGAGCTTATAGGGCTAGTCTTTCCCCAAAGTTGTATTTCAAGGTGAATGACACCAGCAGGCTTGCCAAAGTAGAGCAAGGGACAGTGTAGTAACTGTGACAGGCCTCAAAAGCATTGATCACTACACACACACAGTCTCACAGTTACTATGTCTGGGATTAGAACTCCTACCTTATTAGTACATCACACTATAGCATTACACAGTTATAGCATGCACCATGAATCTTATAGTGCTAGTCTGTCACCAAAGGTGTATTTCAAGGGGAATGACATCAGCAGGCTTGCCAAAGTAGGGTAATGGACAGTCTAGTGACAATGACTGGCCTCAGAAACATTGATCCCTACACACACACACAGTCTCACAGTTGCCATGCTTAGGATTAGAATGCTTACCTAACTAGCACATCACACAATAGCATTACTCAGTTATAGCATATGCCATGGAGGTTATAGGGTGAGTTTTTCCCCAAAGGTGTATTTCAAGGTGAACAACATCAGCAGGCTTTCCAAGGTAGGACAATGGAGAGTGTAGTGACTGGCCTCAAAAGCATTGATTTCTACACACACACACACACACACACACACACACACACACACACACACACACACACACACACACACACACACACACAGTTACTATGTCAGTGATTAGAACTCCTACCTAAGTAGTACACCGCACTATAGCATTACGCAGTTATAGCACATGCCGCAGAGTTTATAGGGCTAGTCTTTCCCCAAAGGGGTATTTCCTGGTGAATGACATGAGCAGACTTGCCAAAGTAGGGCAATGGGAAGTGCAGTGTGTGTGTGAATGGGTCATAAACTATTCATCTGGAAGCACACACACAACACTCGGTCACACACAGGTTTACATTTAACAGGAACATGTATACAACTTCTAGATGAATAATTACTGGTACAGTCATGTTACACAGTTATCACTAGCACCACAGACACTATAGTGCTGAGGGATACCAGAAGCACATGTCTACAGTAATAGGCATTTGCACATCATGTGGTATTGGTCTACTGGATGTTTGCTGGGTGGGACAGGCCTCATGATGGGAAGCTCTTTGTCACTGTTTGTCACTCTCTTCCACACATCTATGTATGTGTATGTTTGGCCTATTATAGTGTGTTGTCCTTGGATATATGTGTGTATTCCTATAAAATGTGTGTGCAAAGCATGACTGGTGTACAATGTGGAGTGTGTGCACAAACATCTGCGACTGACTGATATGTATAGCCCACTGTTGTTGCCAGACATGGGCTTCATTTCTGTAAGTGTGGGAGCATGCCCAGTATGACCTATCAGTATTTTGTTGTCAGACATAGGCTTCGTTGCTCTAAGTGTGGGAGCATGCCCATTATGATCTTCTGTACTAGATGTGTGAATCCATTCCAGGTAGGTTGTGCTCCAGTGCAGTCATTTGTGTTCTACACCTACAACTAGCAACCTGTTTCTGCAGGATCTCTGTAGATCGGTTGACAATATGGAGTCACAATGGGCAAAGGATAGTGGGATACTGTAACTAATTGTGTCCGTGCCACTTCTGCTACATGGTTTTGATGTTAGCAGAGATATTCAGACATATATACTGTTTTATGTCATCAACTACTGACAGGTATACATATTTACTTGCAGTAATTTCCTGGGGAACACAAGATGAATGAAGCTGTGTCCAGTATTATGGTCTGCAGTCTACATATTCTTGCACAATCATGCCATTCTGGAGGGGGAGCTGCAGACACTTGCTGATGGTTCTGTGTAAATGGTCCAGGACCTTGGTACTGTGGTGGCTGAGGATCCCATGCTTTTACATCCATCGACATGACAGTATGGCCATATCCTGCTGTGGTCATACCTCACAGCTGTACAGATTCACACAGGTTACCCAGAGGCAGGGCTTATATTTCTGGTCATTACCCCTTCACATTGTTGTTATTGAGCAGGTTTGTAGCCACCCATTTCAATGTTTGCAGGCAGGGATAGTATGTGCACACATCTGAGTTTCAGACTTCACACATTCCGTGGCTTTCATGCTTCTACCACCCCCTCTTTTATTCTATCCTATTCTGAACATTATTCAAATATTATCTGATAAGTATCCTTATAGTTATCACTTCATCCCAGCAGTATTTAGGGGTTGGTTTGCAGTTCATGCAGAAGGACATGGTGGACATGCTACTGGGATTTGTTGACATGGCCTTGCATTTGTGTTCTGTGGACTGTATTATGTTGTTATTTGGGAGTCCATGAGATAACATACATTGGCAGTATGGGTGAGACACAGGCCTTTGACAGAGGACTGTAGGGCATTTGGTAGTGATGCAGGCCATCTGAAGCAGGCCGGTGCATTGTGTCATTCCTACAGTCCCAGGCTGCAAGCCACTATATTCCCCTGGGGTGACAGGGTAGGTGTGCAAGGTATTAATGTCAATAGTTTCTGTCCTTATTGATCCATTGGTGTGGATGCTGGCAGGGTGCTGCTTACAGCTAGGTACACATCTGCATGGGACACCTCTTCAGCATGTTGCATTCTGTGGCTATTCCCATACAGAGGTGGGGGTCATATTGTACTCATTCCCAGCAGAAAGGATAAGACCTCTGAGATACCTGTGGCTGATGGTGGAGGTGAGCTGGGTGCATGTGTGCCATGGAAGCTACTTGCAGTTGACTCACAGATATACATGGAGCATTCCACTTATGCTGGCTTGTGCAGGGACATCACCAGTTTCTCAGTACTTCATACCTGTGCCTTTTGTGGCCTGCTGTTGTTTGGCTAGACTACATCAGTATTCCATACTACACAGCCAACTAATGTGCTGCTAACCTGTATGTATAATTCCAAAGATGTGTCCATTTGACAGTAATATTTTATACACTCTCTGGCTAGGGTACTTCCACCTGTGTACTGCTTGTATGTCTGGGCCTACATTCATGACTTGTCATCTTTCAGATGGTGACAGATATTACATCTGAACAATTAGTATGGATTACTGCTGGATTGTGTCTTGCTGGGATGCATTGTGTTTGCACTGCAGTTGTGAGAAATTGGCCCTGTCATCAACAGTACTGGCCATTGGCTACTGGGACACAACCCTCCATGCCTACACGCTGACCACTTTCACACAATATACAACACACAACAACCTAACACACAGAGCCCTGCATATTGTACACGTGCTACAATCTATCCTGCTACTTTGGCCAGCTCAGGTAATCTGTGTTCCACTGTTATTATACCTGCACGTACATGTTACTACAGTTCTACAAAGGATTGTGGGGGGGGGGGGGCACCTAACAACTGTAAACATTTGCTATGACTGTGCTAGTATTTCAAGTACTCCATTTCATTCTATATTCTGACCTATCATGCAGACTAGAGGCATATCAGTGTACTACAGTTATTAGTTTTTATTGACCTACATTTCAGTTTCAGACTTCTTACCCTTCAGAACTAACATCCCACTGCCTGACCTGTTGTAGTCTGTCTGTGTAGGTCTGGAGGGGGGCCTGTTCTCCATAGCCATCAATCAGAGGCCTTAGCACAGCCTTTCTCTGTGTTTGTCTACACCTGTCCTGCTGGCTGAGACTGTTGTTGGGTATGTGAGCCTCAATGACATGTATGTGTGTGTCCTATGGGCACATGTTTGGCCCACCACATGTCCTGCAGTGGGTTTTGTCACCTTGTCTAATACTGCCTGCTATGCTGACATCAGTATTTGTTAAGGATTTCATGCTGCCGATATAGGTGTCTACTATCTTCTGCCATCCCATTCAGCCTCCCGATTCCCTAACATGCTCACATCCATATCATAGATACAGGTAGCAGAACATACTACTACATTCAGCAATTGATAGTGAGTGTGACTTACCTTGTGGGTGTGCCAGTATTGCTGGAGAGCTGACTATGTTGGATGCACATAGTACACTCCCTATACATGGTTAAGCACAGGTAGTGTCATCTTTGGCATCCCTTTTACTGTATGTGTGAGTCAGAGAGAGCTGTCATTCCCTGGGTTCCTACCGTGTCAGTGTATGTGCTATGTGTTGCCTCTTTGCCAAGGCCTGGGCATGCCTCCTTCTGCCTACTGGGGCAGGCACCGGTGGTGTAGAGACTGTGGGAATAAACAAGAGGGAAAGGTGTTTGCATACTTTATAGTAGTGTGCTGGGCTGGGCTGCTGCCTGTGTACTTGGCTGATTCTGATACATTTCACCTGCCAGCTATGCTAGTTCTCCTTGATTACCTTCCTACTGCTGTTTTCCCTTCCCATTGCCTTCCTGTTTAAGCCCAGTGGTCAGATGTGAATGGAACTGCTATTTCCTGGTTTAATTTTTTTTTTTTGTTTAAAACCCAGTGTGTGGCTCGTGCAACCGTTTAGGCAATGTAAAAACTGCTAGGCAGCTTCAGACACCCCCTTCCTTAGCTCTGCTAAGCTAATGGCAAACCTGAGCCACAAAGCTCCAATAAGCTTACAGTATGCCTAGCACACCCCTCTATGATATTAGCTAACTCTTAGGCTTGCACCATGGTTTTCCTGCACCTACACAGTTGGGTGCTGGCTAACAATGAGGGGAAATCTGTAATTCAGTATCATTCCCCTCATTTGCGTAGAATTGACTGCTAATGCCTAGTTACAAGTCCGACACTGAGCCTTCCCCCTTAGCAACCACTGTTCAGTAGCCTTGTTGTCTTCTGCCGGACATTGACTATAATGGCAAAATTGTGATTTTGCCTAAAAAGCTTTTTTTCAAGGTTTTATTTTTATTTTCGGGCCGACCCTGTTTGCACTCCGCTGCCCTACACTTAAACGGCCAAAATTGGCCAAAAAAATAAGTTTTCTTTTTGTTATTTTGAACCTGTTTTCCATGCCAATGGCCATATATTTGGCCATTGGCATGCCTTCCACATTATATACACCCTTTATTTGGAGCTGTCATGGCTCTGTTTTGTAGTTTGCAGAAATGTACTCGGTTACTAGCCGAATACATTTCTGTAGGTTACACTACTCCTGCATGGACGGCTGCCAGTTGCCAGCTTCCTGGATCGATAATTCACCTCATTTGCATGGTTTTCACCTGCAAATGGGGTAATTAGCATACTGCAGCTGTGTCCGTGCAGTAATAGTGCAGGATCGCTCGTGCAAGTCCCGGGCGCTTGTTCCTGGATCTCTCGGTGGCCATATTGCCTCCAGCAGCTCTTGCACTATTCCTGCACACTGTGCAGAGCTTGCTGAATCCTGAGGAATGTTCTGTTGTTAATCCCATTCATGTAATTTGTTCCTCCATATGTTTATGTAACACTACCCTAAATTCATCCATATTACTATATTTTTTATATTTCTTTGCAAAGAAAGTTCCAGACAGAAACTACGGTCTCACCATATCTTTTATTCCCTATTATGAGGGTACTCTTAGCTTCTCTCATAAGGTAGAGTTTTCCTTTTAATTTTAAACCATGCTCATTGGTGTGCAAACCAGTGAATTCAGATAAAAACCTTATCCATTTTGGCTTTGCAGATCATTACTAAAGCACCTACAACTTTTTATATTTCAGGAATATAAATTCAGGTTATGTAGTCTGCCTTCATGAAAAAACTTTCATGTCAATTATCTTACTAGCAAACTATCTTCATATCCTATCATGATATATACACAAGAGCATACATGTTGTCCCTAGAAGATTAATATTTCAGGGACATGCCTTCTCTATGACATGTTTTATTATAACAATTAAGTGAATGCTAGCTGAGTCAAGGAACAAGCTACATGGCTAAAAACATAAAAAAGCTCAAGAAAATAGAAATTGATTTTGAAAGTAAAGCATTTACAGAATCACTGTAGGCAGTGATTCACTCCTGTCCATGTCACCAGCTGCCACTGGAGAATAATAACCTATTATGTTTTACTATATATTTTTTTTGACCCTGTGTGCTGTCATGCTGATTTCTATTTCACAAAGCTGTCTAAAGACTCAGAATGAATGTAAGCACAATGAACTTTTATTTTGAAGTGTGAATTATAAGTGTTGTTTGTCCATTCCACGTAATGGGGCTGGGGGACATTATTCCTCATGACTGTCTTTTGGTTCTGCACCAGGGGTTTAGACTGTTTGCAGATGATGAGCTCTGATCCTGACTTCCTAGTAAGGGACCTGGAATAGTAGTTGATGGTCTGTACATTTAAAAATGCCCAACACTGACTTCATGCCATTTTCATTAGTACCTGATAGCTGCTGTGAGAGTCATGGCTTACATACGTAAGACAGCAAGTGTTTGGATCCTATCTTTGAAAAAGGCAGCAATAAGGAACTGCATAATGGATGTGTTCTTATTATCAGCTGCTTGGGCAATTAGGTGAACAGATCACAGCAAGTGATGTTTATTTATATAAAGTAAAACAGCAATTACAAAGTTTTGTTGAGTAGGATTATTGTAATTAATGTGTTGCATGCTTTCCTGTGTCAGTCACGAGATAGCAGAGATGTTACTTCCCTCTTTATGATGAAGACGTATTCATAACCATTGATCTTCATATGTTAATGGGTTTAATAGAAATATTAGAACTGTTCCCAGTGAAGTATAGGCTTGTCTGGTCCTATTATCTGACAAATGACTTATGTGCCATTCCCCTCAGTTATTCCAGTCTGGGAACTGACTGAGCTCCTTAGGAGGTCATTAAAAGTCAAAGGGTTACTCATTTTAGAGAGACAGATCATGTATAACTTCCTGTTTCATGTTGAGGGAAATCCACTGACTAGTAATGAGCTTAATAATCTGTGAAGACAGTCTGCATGGCGTTGACAGACTCTTGACACAGGGCAGGATGAAACAGAAGTATGAAAAAACAGCTATGTGAGTATTTAATATGCCTTCTGGTCTTTTTGAAGGTTATGACTGCTGAATACAAAACTTGGGTACAGTTTCTCCTGTGAATATTACTAAAACTCTTCAGCTTTCACACTAAGGCTTGCACATGTTCTCTTTGTACCATGAATGCCATCCCTTTGCCACAGGCAGATGGCAAAAGGACCTCACAATATCCATTTTAGGCAGTAGTGGAGGAGCTATGCCTGCATGAAGTCATATATCCTGACAAGATTATACAATTAAAAGCCTAAAATGTATTTTCAGGACATCTTGTTGCCACAATGGTAGCAGCTGGGGCATCATATACAATGAATCAGACTATGGGAATAAGACAATCGCTGCAAACAGCTATCTCAAAAAACAATGAACATGGTGACTGTCACATAATGCTTACATCTTACTTTGAGGTGGTCTTCTACATTAGACGCAACACTTGGATAGAATTTTAAGCAGATGCTAAAAAAAAAAAAAAAAGTAGTTGTGGTGGAGGTGGTAAGTGTCCGGAAGGAAGAAAGAAAACTTTAGGTTTGAAAGTCCTAAAAAATAGTGATTAAGAATGATGGTCCAATGGACCTGAGGTCAGACTATAGTACTTGGTAAAGGTGCACAAGCTACTAGCTTGTCTTGATTCTGTTATCTGCTGTGGACACATCCTGAAGCTATGTCTAATGGCTGATATGCCTTGACACTATGGTAAAAAAAAAGACCTAGCTAACTTTATAGTACCTGGAAACGTTACATTTGTTAATCCAGCCTAGCTAACTTTATAGTACCTGGAAACGTTACATTTGTCAATCCAGATGGATATTAACTGCTTAAGTGCTAAGACCTCTTGCCTAGGGCAAAACAAGTGAATAACTGATCTACCTTCTGATACTAATGCAATTGCAGCTAGACTCCTTAGTGGCAGTGAATAGTTAGTGCATGATTCATGCACCCCCCTCCTCTTTGGGGTCCTATAATTAAGACTGAGAGACAAATGGACTGCATGAACAAAAGTTCAGAGACCATCTTCAAGAGGAAGTAGAATTTTATTCAGAAAGAAATTCAGTCATTACAAAATAAAATAATAATCTTTTGACATAAACAGCTTAGATCCTGGATAACTGCCAAACTGATATGATGACTGTTGCTTTCATGAGTAGGACATTCGTGGGTTCTGTTCAAGCAGTTTTATTTAATACAAACACATCACTATAAAGACTTACTGATTCTAACTTAAGTAACTTCTATACAAACTAACAACTGTGATCATGCAGGCTCACTCTCGGGCTGCTCCTTCAAGATGGTGCTAGGGATTGCATGTGTCTGCAATTTATATGTGCACGTACATACCCACATGCTTCTTAAGGATGTAGCACACACTTTACACTCTGATCTACATCCTCCATCTTTGAGAAGTAGATCATGCAATTGTTATGAGACTATTTGGCATGCAGAAATCATAGGTAACCCTTAGTCATACATAATACAATACTAAATGCACATGTATGTGCAATCAAGTCCACGTTGAGGAGTATTTCACTCTAGGCTTAGATACTCGCCCATATTGTGTTACATAAAACTGGGAATTAGATTTAGTAACTGGAACAGTTTCTGTATAATGGTTGACCTGTGGAATGTTCGAATCACTTTCTGGAATGGAGTCAGAATTTTGAATACATTCTGGTATGGAAACAGTGTCTGACTCACGCTTCGATTTAGAGTCCGCATCACAGAAACAATGTTATTATTGCAATGATGATGATGATTCTGGTACAGGAATAATATGTCTGCAATTCCTTCTATACTCCACATCCTCAACATTTACCAAGTAAGATCTCAGCTCAGTACAGATGCCTGTAATCTGCCCTATTCAATCAAAACCTTTTGTTGTCTGGGTTCATACCGTCTCTCCTTCCCTCAATGGACGAAGTAATCACTTGATCTATCGTAACTAGATTTGTGGATATTATACTTATTAAACAATTGAGACTTGATGGTTTTAGTTTTCTTAGATTTACACTGCAACAAACTTGAAGAAATAGGTAGCGTAGTTTGCCTGGAAAGTAGTCTTTGAGCAGGTGAGCTGAGAATATCATCACGGGGTATGTTTCTGAGATTAAGCAAATTCAAGAATACATCAGTATTGTCACACTTTGATCTTTCAAGTAACTGCTTTGCACTCTGCACTGCAGGTTCAGCTAGACCATTGGGCTGAGGATATTCTGGGCTACTAGTGACATGTACAAAGTCCCGTTCTTTTGCAAATTTCTGAAAAAACTGGCTAGTAAATTGAGTGCCATTGTCAGAAAAAAGTTTGTGTGGACTACCACAAACTGAGTAATGACATTTCAACTTAGTAATAACAGCAGTTCAGGTTAGGTTAGGTAGTAGATCAATCTGAAACCAATTTGAATAAGAGTCTACCAGAACTAAGTAGTATTGATTGTTCCACTCAAAGATATCAGTTGCTACAGTAGACCAAGGTAATTCAGGAACTGGACTTAGCTGAAGTGGTTCTCTTTGCAAATGCGATCTAGTACTATTGCATACTTAACAAGAAGAAAGAACTCTATCAATGCCTTTTGGTAATGAAGGCCAAAACACTAATTCTCTTGTTCTTCTCTTAGTGGATATGGACCCTGGGTGACTACAGTACAAAATCTGGATATATCCTTGTTGTAAGGAAGCAGGAGCAACAATTTTAGGAACTTTGAAAATAATGCCATCTTCCATCAACAATTAATCTCTGTAAGGGAAATATGTTTGCACTTCAGGTGATACACTAGATTGCTTTGACAGCCATCCAACATTAATATAGTGACTGAGATTCTGCAAAATTGGATCAGTCTGAGTGTGATCTCTTAACTCATCAAGTCTAGTGGTAGACAAATTATGCACTGACTTCACATCAAAGTCAAAAGTCTCTGCATTAAGCTGTACTGTTGTAATTCAGGGTGATCTGGATAAGGTATCAGCCAGATAGATCAATTGCAGATAGATCAATTTGCCTTTAATGTAGACCATTTTAAAATTGCACTTTTGCAATTTGAGCATCATTCTTTGTAATTTCACTGGAGTGGAATGCATAGGCTTCTTTAAAATAATAACTAGAGGGTGATGATCAGTTTCAATCTGAATAGCTCGACCATAAAGATAATCATGAAACTTGGAACATGCAAATACTATTGTCAAAAGTTCCTTCTCAATTTGAGCATACTGCTTCTCAGTTTGGGTTAGTATTCTAGATGCATAGGCTACTGGTCTGCCCTCTTGAAGTATAACTGTGTGTAGACCAAATTTCGAAGCATCACAAGAAAGAGTAACTGGTTTATTTATGTCATAGTATCTTAATGTAGGTGAGGTGGCAATTTTCTGCTTGAGGTCTTCAAATGCCTTCTGTTGCTGTTCCAACCATGACCATGCAACATTTTTGCATATGAGCTCTCTTAAAGTTTCTGTCAAATTTGCCTAAATAGTTGACTATGCCCAGGAAATGCTGTAAAGCTTGTACATTATCTGGTGCTGACATTTCAAGAATAACTGCTTGTTTGGTTGGGTCTGGTCTCAAGCCTTTACTCATAAACAAATGACCTATATACATAACTTCTGGAAGTCTGAATTTGCACTTCAGAGGACTGAGCTTCAAATTTACTTCATGTGCTCTGTCTATAACTTTCTTGAGGTTTCTGTCATGCTCTGCTTCGCCATTGCCTCCAACCAATAGATCATCTACAATTATGGTGCAAGGATAACCCAACAAAAATGTTTCATTGCACGCTGAAGAACTTAACTTGCAGAATTTATTCCAAATGGCATCCTAAGGAATCTGTATCTTCCAAACAGAGTACCAAAAGTAGTTAGAAATGAGGATTTGCAATCCAGCGTCACTTGCCAAAACAAACTCTTTGCATCCAAAACAGAAAATACAGTGGCATTTGGTATTAGAACTGCAACCTCTTAGACTGTGTGCATTGGATGATATGGTCTTTTTAATGCTTTGTTCAAATCTCTTGGGTCAATGCATATTTTGATTTCATTTGAGCCTTTTTTGTGAGCAGCTACCATGGATGACACCCATTCAGCTGGTTCTGTGAATGGACAAATCACACCTTGGTGCACCATTTTATACAACTGAGCCTTAACTTTATCTCACATAGCTATCGGAACTCTTCTTGCTGGACTAACTACTGGAGTGACCTCTGGGTCTAACTTCATGGAATACACAACTGGAAGTTTGCCTAACTTGTCATTGAAAACATCAGCATACTCTGAAAAAATGGCTTCTGAAAAATTAGAACTCGGAAATGCACTTATGTGATGAACTTCTTTAGCAAAAGGCAGCAGATTCATTCTTAAACTATCTTTGAGAACTAGTAAAGATTGCAATAGTCTTCAGACTATATAGAATAACAAGCTATAACAGTTCTCGGCCAAATAACATGAAAGTATCACTGAACCTTCTGTTTGAATTTCTTCACCTCCATAAGCAACAAGTCTCACACTACTGATTACATTGAGTTGTTTGTTAGTTCTCACTCTAGCAAATGTGTCTGCTGATATACCATTACACTTTGAACCAGTGTCTGTTTTGAGCTCTGTGGATCTTCCATTAATCTGGACAGTATAAAACACTTCACTTCTTGTTAATAAGTTTACTGCATCAACTCTTTCACCAAGCACTAATACACCCTCTACATAGAAAGCTGACTGCTTCGGCTGAACTTCTTTTTTGTGCGACCTTTCTTTACAACTGTGTGAGGTTTACTTGATTTGCAAAATTTTTGAAAATTGTTCCATTTTTTTACAGTTGTGACATTGCTGACCAAATGCTAAGCATTTCTCTCTTTTAGACCCATGATTCGCACTACAGTTGTGACAGCTGACAATAAAGCTAGATTTGGGTTTTGCTGATTCATGCTTATATTGCACTGAGATGGTACTTTTCTTGGAATTTTATAGAAAACCTTGTGCCCTCTTTGGAAACCCTGTAGCTGCCATGTGCTTAGGCCTGCTCTTGTTTGCCATGTGTTGCATACTATTTGCATGTGCTCTAGAGCCAACTGAAACCATGCTCTTGTCACTCGCAAGTATACTTGGGTGTTTTTCTGTCACCTCATGGATTTCACAAATCTCTATGGCATTGCTCAATGTTAAATCACTGTCATGAAGTAAAATCTTTCTCACAGCAGCACTGTTAATACCACATACAAGCCTGTCCTTTATCAGCTCATCTTTTAAATCGCCAAACTGAACACATTTTAGCTCTGTTTCTCAAGTCAATTATATAAGCTGCAAATGTTTCCCCTGGTTTCTGATCTCTTGTGTAAAACAAATGCCCCTCTAATGTAATATTCATCTGGGGGTTACACATTACCTTGAAATTGTGGTTCAAACACTTGGGGTCATCCTTTAATTCAGGTTCTACAACAATATGGCGGTCCACACCTTCTCCTTCATATACTGCCGGTGCATACAGAAATGAACACTCTCTTTCTATGGCCTCTGACCCTGCTAGGTTTAGCAAAATGAATGCCCTTGTGCATGCATCTCTATCTGCATAAGCTGCTTGTATAAAAATATCGTACTCTTGCTCAAATATTCTCCAGTTTTCTGCAATATTCTGATATCAAATACAAGCGGTAGGGGGTTTCAAAATCTGTCTGCCATATTAACACATGCCAGCGAAGGGTTTTGCAAATAAGCATGAACATACATACATGCACATATGCCAGAACTAATGCCAGTAATTGTTCAATGCCTTTGTACTTATACCATTGTTGGGCTTTTCGGAATTATGCGAATAAACAAACTCATAGTACTTTCAAGTAACTGGACTTTGGGAAATAAACTTTTCAGGCATTTTGGTACTTTTGTAATGTCGTAGTAAGGGCTAAGGTAATTTATCACCATCTGCTAAATTTACTATCGTTTTAAGAAACATTCGAGAACTTTACGATGCGAAGGAATAACTCACAAACACTGTAATACTCTTGTAATGTCATCTTTTGCAAGAAAACACCTCTTATCAGTGTAAGAAACAAGTCAAGTAAATGCACAATGCAAATAAATTGAACATCTGTTGCCTTAAACTCAATAACTTTTCAAAGTAATTGTACTTTGTGAATAACTGCATACAGCACATTGAAATGTCCCCAAAATGGTGGTAACTTGCTAGACAACTCTCTGCAGTACTCTGTAATGGTGGCACTTTGCGAATAGACACACCCAGCACTAGAAACGTTTCAAAATTACTATACTTCAATTGTATTACTTGAAATAGTTGCACTTTGCACACAATAAACTCTTTGAAATACATGCATACTAATAAGCACACACTGTAAGCACTTTTACACACTTTTAGATACTTTGAATAAATATAGTTACGCCCTTGATACAATATGAAGTTGCAATTATGCCTAAACACAGCACTTTGCCAAAACACACAGTCACCTTGCTTTATTTTGCTTAATGTGCCCCTTTTCTTTTCTTATTATATTCATTTTTCTCGTTTAAGCCCTTTCACACCCAGTATATTTTTCTTGTGCTCATTTTACTCTAAACACGCCCAGCTTTGCCTTGAACACACCCATTTTGCTTTAAACATACTTGCTTTGTGCTCTTGTAATGCCCCTTTTTTGTCTTTTGTATCGAATAAATAGTTCATATTATTTTTCATTACCTTTGATTCTTTCTGGCTATGTTTGTGCTCTTTCCTCCTGGTTTTACATTCATTGTCGTCTTTGCGCCTCATGGCTCTGAATATTCTTCTCTCTTCCATCCTGTTTCTGACACCATGTTGCTTTCATGCATAGGACATGAAAAAAGAGTCTTTGTGGGTTCTGTTCAAGCAGTTTTATTTTATACAAGCGCATCACTATAAAGACTTACTGACTCTAACTTAAATACAAACTAACAACTGTGATCATGCATGCTCACTCTCTGGCTGCTCCTTCAAGATGGCACTAGGAATTGCATGTGCCTGCAATTTATATGTGCACGTACAGCCTTGCATGTTCTTAAAGATATAGTGCACACTTTACACTATGTTTTGCAATGACTATAAGGGAGAGTGTTTTAAAGGAGGAAAAACATCAGGTCTACTGAAACACCAATTTTAAAGGAATGGCACAACAGAATGCTGATCATGGCATTCTGCTCCTGGAGCAAAGGCAGATTTTTTTCACAGCATACTGAGAAGAAAAGACCACATCCTACTGGATGTGAGCTGCACTTTCTACTGGTTCATGGAACACTAAGACGGCAGAGACATGATCCTTTAAGATGGACTACTGAGATCTTGGATCAGAGTTTCCAGAAATATGTCAAGCAAACCTGAAGATTTATATATACTGGGGAAAATTACATTTTGACTCCAGTCAACAATCTTTTCTACCTATTTTTCTATGCAACATTAAGTGTAGGGTCACATTGTAACTTCCAAGACATGTGAAATCTTGCAGGGAAAGGATGGCAGGTAAAGAGGCACTGCTACAGAATGTATGCTTTCAATGTTAGGCAGATATCCTGCCAAATGCCAAAACTTCTAGCATCTGGAAGGAAAATCATCCTTGGATAAGCCAAGATCAGAAGGGCCTTGTACCTCAATTGAAATTGCCTCTCAAAAAACAAATTCCTTTGTCTCACTGTCAATAATAACATAAAATATGATCTTCACACACAACTAGTGAAAACACACATCAGCAAGTGGGCTTGCTCTACTGAGCCATTCTCTTTATGTTACAGACTCTACCAGGAGGCACATAGCTTCAGCCCACCTTCTATATATTCTCATATACAGCAGCCACTCTTACTGACTTTCACGTTACCCAACTCTCTAAACTAGCACAAAGTAATAAAAATCACTAAATTTGCCAGCAACTCTTCCACTTGAAACCATTACTGCAAAGCAATCGAAAAACTTAACTGGTCTGAATTTCTTAGCTTCCTTAAAAGTAATCATCTGAAACAAGCCCATACAATTGTATATATTCTTAACAAATGATCCTGTCTAAAATCAGTCCTGCCCTGGTATTTTTCTCTCTCCTCAGACAAATTTCTAGCTGGAATAACCTTAACAAATAACTCACATAGTAATGTTTCCTACTCCTGCTACATAGCCAAACAGTGGAATGCCCTTCCATTATTTATTCTTGAAATTGTAACCACCCTTACTTTAAAAACACAAATAAAATGCCACTAACAGGATATGCCACTATCTACATCCACCAGGGTATACCTTTTCGTCTACATGACAATTATCTTTATTTTACCCTGTGAGCTTTATTGTTACCTTGATATCTACTTCATGTAGACAAACAATCTTTTTGTCTTTAGTCATTCCATCTCATTTCCTTAATCCCCTTTTAAATGTATTACTTCTTTCATCTTATTTCCTTACTCTACTGCTAATCTTTTCCTATTCTCTGCTAATCATTTTTTTTCATATTATTCCACCACACACACTTCTTTCAGCGAATACCTTTCCTTTATTTTTTACCTTCCAACCTACTTTCTGCCATTTTACCACAAACACATTACTTTAAAGATTAGAGCATAACATTTCTGTATGTTGTGATAGTCTTTTAAAACTATAATTCATTCTTACTACTGCTTTATTTTTCTTTTGCTATCTAAAGGCACTGAATTTTTCGTTCCTGAATTTTCTCCATCTTCATTTTTACCTTTAATATGTTCTTAGTTAATTATCATAAAGGTATGCTTCCTATTTCTTACAAAAAATTCTCTATCCTCCATGCATATTTCCTATTTCACACAAAATTTGTTTCTGTATCATTCAGCAAGTTTAAGACTATGTTGTTTTAATTTGCTAAGTAACTCTCTTCTAAATCTGTATTACATGTAATTGTCCTTTGTTCTGTTACTTATTCTGTTAGACTTGGAATTTTACATAAGTTTATTGGAACTTTTCTCCCCAGGCCTCTGCTGAAAAGGGACTTAGTCCACTCAGACTTTTTCAGCAAAAAATGCAAACAAATAATAAATAATAACACAGAGACAAACATGAGCTCTGTCCTTCCTGCGTGAAACTGTACCAGCAAGTAAGGATCAGTGGGAAGGGGGGAAATGCATGATGAAACTTTACCAAGAATGTGACCACCTCCCATTACCTCTTATTGTTTTGCAAATAACTAAACTTAGGGAGCACTGCATTTTGCAAGACAAGTCAATGTCTAAAGAGTTTCACTTCTAAATAACTGTTTAAATACTGTTATCAAATCAGAACTTCATGTGGTGACCAAATTCATTCATATATTTCAGCAATCATACAAATGATGTGTGAAATGCTTACGTGCTGGTAGGATGGTCAGTAAAAGTCTGGAACATTTTAAAAAGGAAAGCCCAAATATATAAGAAAATTATTTAAAAGAACAAGTAAAGCTGCATTCTGCTTTAGCTGATGAATTAAATGCTGTTCTTACACACACTTAAGAAGCCTCCTCTTATTAATGAATATCTGAAAAAAATTATCCACTGAAACTCCTGATTGTCCTGGAATAGGGAACACCAGATGCATTACAAAATCAGTGACCTTCTTACCTGGATAGCAACATATACCCCAGGCATACTGTCACTTACTGAAACATGACTAAAACCAATAAGAAAATATGAAGAAATCCCATCTACCTACTGGTTACAGTATATTCCACAATGACCCAATATCAAAAAGAGATGGGGGCATAGCTCTCGTTTAGTCTAAGAACTTATAGCCCACTAAAGCTCCTACAAATACCAAATATTAACAAAGTAGAAATCCAGATAGCCATTCTCAAAATAAATAATCAAACATTGTATGTACAACCTCAGTCTAGAAAGAAAACTACTGCAGAAGACATTCTCATGGCTTACCACTATTTTAAAATGGGAGTTAATATGTTTTGGAGGGCTCAATATCATCTGACCTAAAAAGCAAACAAAACCTTCTTATTCATGTATCAACCCCGAGAGTCTAACCCAATGTATAATACAAAAACAACAAGAACTGTTAAAACGTCAAGCAAATAAATTATTGTTGCTTGCATATTAACTATAGAGCAGTGCAAAATATCCCATGTAGTTATAACACCAGATGCTTGATGTGGCCGTACCCTACCTATACTGTTTAGAACCATAAAAATAGCCCAAAACATACATACAATATAATAAGGAAAAAAATAACTTTAATAAATACACATTGATATCCATCCTCAAATATTGCAAGTAGAAATCATTACAACTGTGTCAATGTATGAAGCCATATTAGACTAAACAGTTCCACTACATAAAAAGAGTCAAATCAATACCTGCCCCCCCACTTATACCAAAAATAAAACAAATTATGAAGTGAAGCACAGATCTCAAACCTGAAAAAATGGCACCAAGACAAATCTGTATGAAATCTACAGATTTATCAACATAATAAATAATAATAATAACAATAGTAATAATATCTCTCGTGCAACAAACTTGATGCAATAACCTCCAAAATTTATGGTCAGCAATAAACAAAAATCCTGAAGCCAGGATAAAAATCCAAACCTTGCCCACTCCAAAAGAAAACTGACAATAATATTACAGGCAGATTTAATACACACATTATAGCTACAGCCAACTTTCTAAATAATACTCCGTTCTCAACTCTAGCATTTTCCAACATTCAAAATCACAACAGTACTTACTCTGTTACCCCAACTCCCTTAAACATTGTCAAAAAGCTCATACAAAACTCAGAGCTACATAACTTGTACCTGACAACATGCCAAAAGAATACCTTTGCATTGCAGCAGATGGTATTGCGTATCCTGTATCTATACTTGTAAACTGTCTACACAATAATGTTTATTCCATTTTCTTTGGAAACAATTATATATTATTGCACTGCATAAAGGGGCACCTCTCCAACTCACTGGCTTTAGGCATGTAGCCATTCTATTCCCGTTGTCAAAAATACTTGAAAATTGAATTCACAAACAAGTCCCCAGCCATCTTAACAAAAATAATCTACTTACTTCAATATGGGTTAGTTTCCATTCTGATCATAGCAATGAAACAGCTGTTTTAATATTTTTGGACTCAGTCAGTCAACAGTGCAACATAAGACCCACTATTACTACCAATATTTCAAGACTTGGGCACCAAAATCAAACCAATAAATGGTTCTGTATTTATCTCAGCCAGTGTAAAAAAGTATATCAGCAGGCAAGATCACTATCAAATTTCAAACCCGTAATGGAGGATGCCGCATAAGGATCCCTACTAGGACTCCCACATTTTTCATATCTTCCTATATAATATGCATATATTAACAAATTTAATGCTAAATCTAATGTAATACACAGAAGACTCAAAATTAACATGCTTTACCCCCGAATTTTGGTCATCTCCACACTAATACTCATCTGTAATTCACCAGACTAGAAAAGTGGTTAAACACAATCCCAACTACTCCTGAATCCTTAAAAAAAGAAAAAAATATATGCCATTCACCTCTCCCTCCAAAATAATGTAACATATAACTGTAGTTAACTTTAATATAGTGTCACCAGTAATACTCAATCTGAAATTGTACCCTAAGCAAAGCTCTTGAGTGTAATCATTGACCAAATGTTAAAAGACAACCATGGTATTCAGTTTACAGTATAAGAAAACAGCACTAACATTCCTATACAAAGCCAATGATGTCTCACTGATCAAGTCCATATTATTACTTGCATCTTTCTGTTTTCTAGCCTGCTCTGTGCATCAGTACTTTTAACTAACTTACTATCCCTTCAAATTGTCAAACTGTGTAAATCAAACTTTAATTCCCAACAAAAGGTGGGAGGTTGGCATAATGGTTAAGGTGTTTACCTTACAAACACAAGCTGCAGGGTTTGATTCACACATGGGGTAATTAGCTAGGCTTAAAATGACCCACATGGGCAGTTAGCCTAGTACTAATCTATGAACCTATAAACACTATGAACCTATGAAAACACAGCACTGTTTGGCTCTTAAAAACTCATTCGGATAGAGTTACCTATCCTTCTCCACCTATGATTGGTCCACAAAATATCCTACATGCCTAAACAATACTGCATTTACCCCAAAGCCAGGTACATTCCCCAAACTAAAGCTTAGTTCTCTTGCAAAAAACAGCTAGAGTGGTGACTCTTTTCTTGGTACATGCAAGAAACTATATAACTCTATCCCAACCTACCATCATACAAGCTCCAGCCTTCCTATGCTTTAGGACATATCAACATAGAAAAAGGAAATGCCAGTGCACTCATTTGTAAGATTAATTTCCCATATATCTACTTTCTAAAAATGTCATGCCTTCTAAACATTTCTCTTAAGTACTAGCAATAATTATTCTAAGAGCAATATAGCTTTTGTGTATAGTGATGTAGCCTAAATGTTACTTTTTGTATGAGCCTCACTACTGAAACCTAACAATTAATCAATTGTTAAATATTCTGTCCTGAATGCCATTTTATTGTACTATTCTCCCTGCTTTTTTCATTATAATTTCATTCCCTCAATATTTATTTGTTCTGTTTGCACCAAGAATCCTTGTTTCTATGTAATAATATAGATATTCCTGTTTCAAATATGTTCGCTTTGAGTGCCTATCAATTGGTTGAATCCACTTCAATCAAAAGTGAACTTGACCAGAACACTTATGATAACACCACATTTGTCAACAGTGGAGTTCCCCTTTTCTCCACAGTTGTGTTACCTTGGACTATGTATATATAAGTTTGGGGGTGAAGAGGAGTCTCTCCTACAGAAGGTGCATGGTGGGGGGTTGCTCACTAGCAAATGATTTCTTCTGAGTTTCACTAAAAGTGGTTTTGGCATAATTGTTTGAGTCAAATTCACTTCCAGTTGAAGGGGGTTTAACTGATCAACATGAATCTGTCACTTTTCACTGTTTCTTCTTGTACATATGTATATATATATATATATATATATATATATATATATATATATATATATATATATATATGTGTGTACTTTCTCTTTCAGTTATCCTATATAGTTATGTACTTTGCTATACCTGTACACATTTTAATTTCAGTTTGCAACTTACTATTTCTTGGGACTTTTCTTTTTGGCAATCCAAACTGAGACTTTATCAGCAAACAAATGCAGATAGATTGACAGTTAGATGGCTAGCTAAATAGATAAACAAGATTATGATCAGATCTTCGATCATAACCAACTTTTATTATGTGTCTGAAACATGGGTGTCAAGAAATTCACCTTGGTAGTGGAGTGAAGTATTTGAGTGAAAACTTGGGAGCATTGTCCTTAACCTACTGGGACTATCTCGAGACAACCAGTACTTAATATTAAACATGGACTGTACAGTAGAAATGATCTTACCTACAATGTCAAAAAACAGCATTCTGGCATTTGGCAAACAACTGTCACTAGCTTTAACATTTTTGATGGGCATCAAATAAAAGTTGACAAAAATAGTAAATTATTTATTTATTTTATTTGTTAACATTTGATTGCCAGGAAAGTCCATCTGGGCCATCAAAGAGCCATTTTCAGTGAAGGCCTGGGAAGAAATATTCCACAGTGCAATGCTAGTTGCTGAAAGGATTTTGCTTCACAATCCATAATAAACAATACAAGATACACTATTTCATACTAAAACAGAGCAGGATGCACTTTAAATAGGATAATCAATTCCTTAAAATCAATGATACAATTCCTTAATAAAACAAAGATGATGCCCATTAAACTTTTGACAGAGTAGATCAGCATGCAGTCAAAGCATTTTGATGCTTTTGTTGTAGGACAAACTTATATCAGAGCAAGCACTTGTATCAGAAATAACTGAACTTGCAATTGAGACAGTGTACATTATTCTTCGGATTGATATTTTGGATAGTTGAAAGATAAGTTGAGACAACTTTATTTAATAGCTTGTATAGGTGGAAGAGAAAGATGGAGTGGTACTAGTTACAGCTGTTAGCTACTAGTTTACAGCAGCTGAACTGAAGTTGTTTAACATTAGCCTGGTGAGCACTTACAAGTATATTATTTCGATTTTGAGAGAAAAGCTCTAAGTTTGGTCTTGAAGTGTGTAGTAATTGTGATTTCCCTTATTTCATGAGGAAGATCATGAATATGGTGCAGAATATCTGACCTTGCCCTGCTAAATAAGTGATATTTAGATTTCAGCTAGGTGCTTATCTTTGCACAGAAATAATCTATTTGGGGAGTACCCTCTCATAACCTTTTTTAAAGATGGACATTTCTCTGGTACGATAGGTTTTCTTAGGCTGATTGGTTGCAAATTTTGCAATTTTATTATACATTGTTATGGTTTATGAAGTAACGTTTGTGGGGACTGGTGGAATATAGCAGATGATAGGTAGACGGTTTCCTAGTGCAGTAGTTTTTCTAGAGTGTAAGGGTAAGTGGGTGATAGTTTATAAAGTAGGCCTAGTTTTACATGGGACTTTTTGATAATATTTTGCATGTGTAAATCAAACCTTAAGTTATCATGTATGGTTATTCTTAATAATTTTGAATGAGACAGTACCTCAAGTGTAGTGTTTTTTGCTTATATAACAAACATTTTTTCTGTTCGTAGAAGTAATTTGGTGCAGAAAGTACATTTTTTGTTTTGTTTAGATTCAGAAGAGGGTTGCAGGGATGAAGGAATGCTTCAATAGAAGAGAAGGCTTGCTTGTGTTATAGTCTATATATAGAGTTGAGATGCTTGAGGCACCACTGATTAGAGAGGGGGTTAGAGTGAGGGTTAAGCTTTAGTAGGATGACAAGGACTTTAACTTTGTAAAATTTGGGGTTCAAATTAAGATAGATGGAGAGCTGCAAAGTATTATTATACATGATAGCTACTCCACCACCTCTTTTTTATTCTGTCACTTCTGATTATATTTTAATCCTGGGTAGTATTTCTGTATCTTCAGTTGATGGATTTAGCCAGGTTTTTGTGAGGGACAAAATGTCTGGTTTGCAAGAGGAGACACTAACATGAAGCTCTGGTAGTTTTGTAGAGAGGCTCTGAATATCTAGGATAAAGATTTTAGTCCTGCTGGATTTTTAGCTGATCCTGTTTCTTTTGCTTGTCTAAATGGAAGAAAGTTGATGTGTCTGGGATCTTTTAAGGTTGGGCCAGGGATAGGATATCCAGCTCCGGTTCCCCTTCACAAGGTTGAACGACTGAAATCTCGAAACGCATATGGTCGAGACCATATGCTCGAAATTTCAGAAGCTCAACCTTCTGAATGGGGATCGGCATATAGTGCAGAACGGGAGAGTTCCCTTTCTGCGCTGTAGTGCAATCTTGGAGTTAGAATAAATAAGTAGCGGGGGGTGTGGGGGTGCAGGGGGGCTTGCCCCCCTGCAGAAACACTGTTTTGTGTTTTCTTGTTTTTTTTTTCTTCTTTCCCTTTCAGAAGGTCAAGCTTCTGAAATTCAAGCATATGGCTTTGGCCATATGCGTTTCGAGATTTCAGCCATTCAACCTTCTGAAGGGGAACCGTAGCTCCACATTCTGCAAGAAGAGCAGTAAAGGTATTGATGGGATTGTACATGGACAATTTAGTCCTGCATAATGCTATGTGTTTCTACTTTGTGTGTTTGTTGTTGATGACTAGGAATATGGGTGATTTAATATTAATATTAGTAGTCTATGTGGGGCTAGATTTTCATTTTTTTAAATCAGTTTGCAGTTGTACAAGGATGAGGATAGGTGACTGTAGTGAGAGGTCCAGTTATGGTGTCTTAGTATGGTAGAGTTAATAGGTGACAATGTCAGTTGCAGAGAGTGATGTGGTCAGATAGGAGAAGTGGTACATAACAGGGTAGGAGCTGATAAGAAGAAGAAGAAAGGTGCTGATATTAGGGTGGTAGTGCAGAAAATTATTTAATAATAAGTATGACTGAAGATGAGAGTAGTGTTTCATTTTAGGTTCTGGTTTAAGTTGGGATGATTAGGTTTAGTTCTGAGGTGGAGAGGAAGAGTTTAGAGAGGGAGAAACAGAGACTGATTATACAAGGTTTAATTTTGGCTTTGGTGTAAACTATGATCTTAAGATTTAAGGGAGAGGGGGAGTGATTACATGAATATGGATTTAATTAGAAACATTGTATAGTGTTAAGGATAATGCCAATATAAAAGTATTGGGGAAATGAGCATAAATATAGCAAGGAGTGTAATGGGTTGGAATGGGGGAATGGTAGGGGGACAAAACTGAAGCTGTGCATAGCACAACTGAATGGAGTGAGGTTATCCACAAATTGCATTCCAGTAGCAGTCAGTAAGGTATGCACTTGGTGCCTTAGCGTCCAGTGTCTCAGAGAGACAAGAAGGTGAGGGAAGAGCTGTCTTTCACTGGGAAACTCAGATAGGCAAATAGGAGTTATGCATAGTTTATTTTATTATGTAAAGGAATTAGACAACGGTGGAGTGACAACAATTTTAACTTTTAGTCTCCAGCTAGCTTAAACTTGGAAGGGTATTACTAGCACAGTTTTAGACATATCCCAGAGAGTGGGAGGTCTTAACACTGTTCCTTGTGACTTCAACATCAGGTTGAGGTGTTAGAAAAATTATTAACACACCAGGTACTTGCTTTAATTTTCTTTCAGTGGAAGACTTAGTAGAAAAGGATTGAATGTTTATGTTTCCACAAGTCCAACATTTATTAAAGAAAAGACATGAGTAGCAAGTAGAAAGGTATTGTCAGACAAGCAATGTGTGCCCCATTTAGAATAAGACTAGCTGGGAAAAGTAAGGTGTGGTGACATTGTAGATGTCCTTATAGATGACAGCCTGTAATTTCATACCTGTTTCAATGCTACTATTCACAAAGCACAGGGAGTTACCCACCCAATCCTCCATTGATTAGGAATCATGCTTTAAAAGTAATTATTCCACTTTACAACGTCTTATCATACCAGTTACAGAATACTACATCCTGTTCTGTAACCCAGTCATATGTTCACATGCTATCTGGTCCAGCTGGGGAGAGAAGAACTATTTCTCACAAAGAGAATCAAAAGGCTTCAAGGCTTGTCTTATACCCTAAGACTATGGCAACTCCCTCTCTTCTCATTATCTTGACAACTTCTTACAGGACACCTATGCCTGACATACAGAAGATATAAGGACCCTTTATGATTTGAATCCCCTTGCTCCACTACTTAGATCACCATCCTGAGACATAGGAACATAAGAAAAAGATTAAGAAAAATATTAGGCAAATGATCACGAGGACCATAAGATGCCTAGCCATATACCTGTTTTAAGTAGACACACTTAAAAGTTCATCCTCCCTTTTCAAGCACTTAATAGTGCATAACAGTCCTGGTGTGAATAGTGTCAGGTAGTACTTCGTTCGACCTGCACTGGTAACATATTCTATAATAAGAAGATATATAGGGCTGGGGTTGACACAATGGTTAAGGTGTTTACTTCTCAGACACAAGGTAGAGGGATTGATTCTCATCTTTGAAAGGAAACTGGTTAGGCTTAAAATGGCCCACAAGGGCAGCTAGCCTAGTACTTACCTATGAAGCTATGCCCTAGTCAAGAATACCAAACAGTATAGTTTCATGTTTTGTGTTACTCAAAAAATGCACATTGATGCAAAACATGATATTCTATTAAATTTTAAGTGAATTAGAGTAAAATTCAAAACTTGCTCCTCATTTTGGGTCTTTATCCCCACATTATTTTTGGCTTTGTCTAGAATTCTTGAGTAAGAAGGTAAGAGTATGTCCTTCTACCCAAAGTAACCTGAACCAGAGAGGAAATTCAATCAAAATAAAAGTTAATATCAGAAGTACCCTGAAAAGTGACAACTGCATATTTCAAAGACTCCCAGCTTCCCATCTCAGTTAAACTCAGCCCATCTATTCCTACTTTAGCAGCTATATATGCAATTTCCCAGATGTATTAATTTAGCTAATAAAAGAGAACACCATTTCATTTCATAGTATAAAACTGTTTGTCTGCCTATTTCAGCTTGACCACATTTTCTTCTAAATACCCTTACTTTTAAACCTTCCTATGAAAGACCTTCTACTAAATAAGCTGTTATAAGAAATCAGAATTACTCCCTCAGCCACTCTAATTGCATACAAATTCTTAGATTCTCTTTTGCTTTATCCAGCTGGGAAAAGGCCTTTTCAAAATACCACCTATCACCTTGAACAGCTTTCCTGAGGAGATTGGGAAAACTGAACAATTCATATTGTTCAAGAATAAAATAAAAATAAAATAAATAAAATGCTTTCAAGAAGGAATTAGATCACCACATGGATACCCTCAAGTTCCAGTATGGGATCTGGGGCATCAAGATCTTTGATGGTCAGTAAGCCTTGAACTTGTTCACCAAACACAGGAACATATGAACCTTTGAACTTAGAAATACTAGGTAGTCTGTCATTGGAGGATAAGCTAGGGACAGCCTTATCAACTCTTGGACACTGCCTGTTTTCGTGATGTCCAGAACACGTGTCTGGCATGATATGTCTTCACACTGAATTAAATTAGAAATGCCTCCCTCTCACCTGAGGAGCATAGTCAGAATTACTGGGGACTTTGTGGGAGGACTTGGCTGGTAGGGTGGTCTATTTTCAGAGGCCTTTACTTCTTGTTGGTCACTGCTGCTCTTTTTGAAGGGTCTACTGCAGAGAAAACTTCCTTTCTCAGGAGCATCTATGGTAGCTTGGTGCAGTCCTTCATGAAATCAGGACAGCCCAAGTAATTTTGTTCTCTGAAAGAATGTAGAGATAACTACAGACATTTCCAAAATATTTTTATTTCAGATGTGCAGTGGATTACAGAGTCTCCTTGTCCAGTTTGTTAAGGGCTTTTTCTATAGCTTTCTGGTCCTGTGAGTCAGGAAAGGCACCTAGATGTCTGTAGCATGTTCTAAGAGATAAGTATGGATATAACACCTATGGGGCAGGAAATTACTGGTCTAAAAACCTAAGAATAGAAAAGTGCAGCTTCTTTTTTATAAAGGTTTATGTAGCCTTGGGCCTTCTGTCCATGAACTAAATGCCTAGATGCTGAGATTTCCAGGACCTATACCAAATTAATAAAATTGATATAGGAGTTTGCTCCAGGATTCCTGGTCAAGAGGTAATATCATTCAGCGTGTCCATATCATGTTGCTTGCCTTGTTAGTGGCCAAACAGTTTAAATTTGAGTACTTTCATGAAGCAAACATTATTGCCCAATAACAAGCTAAATGGAGGATTACTCACTGTTCCACCACTGTTTATCAAGGATAAGTGGCTAGAAACTGCTGAAGGGTGGGCCAAAGAACAGATTACCTCTTTAGAGTGAGATTTGTAAGTCTTGTAACTTCTCTAATGGTTTCTCAGAAGGAGAATTATCAGAGCAGGAAGGCTCACTATCCCTGTCAAACTCAGTAATAGATGAGATATCAGTAGGGAAAAAGAGATCGGTTCAAATGGTCAATAGTGTTGGACTCATACTTACAAGCTTCCCATGCTTAAAGTGTAGGGATGTTAGCAGACTCATCGGTCCATACTGATCACAGTGCTAGGTAAGAGTCCAGTGGGAAGATACATACCATGAATTGTGTAAAGGACTGAACAGCCATTGTACAGACTCCCACCAGCATCACATTCAACTGGATCACACCAGTTCTGTTGGCATAGAAGACATATCTACAACCCAGGGAGAACCAAGTTTTGACTTGCTAGGTCTCCCTGAATTGCTGTCTTCTCAAAAAAGAACCTTTTGCGACTTCAAACCATTTCTAACAACAAAACTTTAGCCCCTAGAACAGAGTACCACTGCAATAGAATTGCCAAAGCAAAATGGCTACCCATTCCACAAAAATCCACCCCCCCACAGGCTCCTTGATCTTTAAGTACATTCACGTGGAATCCTTCCCCATTCTTACTCTTGCTTGCCAACAAATTCTCAGAAAGGCAAACTCCATATAGCTTTAGGTCACTCTACATTTACCCCAGACTTGTTTACCTGATTTTCCAAACTTAAACACAATGAGCACTCTTTTTCTGTCTTTGACACCAAAACATGTTAATCCATCCTCAAGGAAATTTCTGACGTACTATCCTACCTGACATTTAGAAAGGAACGAAAAGACTGCCTCTTTATAAAAGAGGAACGTAAATGTCACCTCACAGGTAACATCATATAAAAGTATAGCACTCTAGTCAGACAACTGTATATAATTACCATTTAGTTACCCTTGACCTCCCTTAAACACCTGCCTTCAGTTGTACTTGTCAATAATGCTAGGCAGCTATTGTCAACAAATTTCATAATTTTTCAGTAGTTTTACTTACTGCCTATTGTCTAGTACTGTTATGTCTCCATGATGCATTATCAATGTTTTGCTTTCTACTATCTGTATTCTGTAGTTCTTATATAACTTTCTTCTCCTGGACTGAGACTGAAAAAGTTCCACATTTAGAAATGCTCTACTCAGGTTAACAAATGCATAGATAAATAAATAAATACATAGATACATGACAGTGCATTCCAGAACAGTTCTGTACAGCAGATAGGTCATACAGGGCCTATGAGAAATCCCCACCCCTGTGACAGGAAGTTTTCAGTTCATTCTATGTTGTACAGAGCACAGCTAGGTTGGGATTTGGGGTGCAAAGTATTAGGGGAAACAATCTCAAATGGTCATCAGTACATAAAAGTATTGGGTCTGTTGTCAAAACTAAAGTGCTGTAGGTTTCCATGTGTGGTTTAAGTAGCATAAACTTTAGCAGCTGCTTGCTATAATAAGAAAAGAGCTTTTTCATTTTTTTTTTGTTCCTCAAATTATATTTGAGTTATAGGCACCCGATCAGGGGATAGTACTGAGCACAAAACTAGCTAGCTATACATCTAATGTTGTAACGCAGTGATGTGAGCTAGATTACATGAATACTCATGAAAATGATTATCAATTCCCCTAAAGTGCAGCAGAGATATGAGCTGTGTACTACAAGCATGCAAAGGTTAGGTTTGATAAAGAGGACACCTGGATGGGACATTCTAGAATGAACCTCAGACAGTTAACCACATGTGCAGATCAAGGGTTTTTACCGTATGCAGATGTAATAATAGCATTTTTGCTCTTCACTAGTGAGATGCTAATGGATCATGTCAAAGAATGTGCACAAATGGTGCTGGAGAAGGACTGCACAAGGCACATATTACCAACATTTATTTGCACATCTTTAGTATAGAATATCTTCCTATACTTCTCAATGGCATGAATGCTATACATACTTCAAGATGAAATAGTTTAAAGGGGAATGTGAGACTGAGGAGTGGAGGACCAGAGGGTAACATAATTACAGTAATATAAATAGTTATAAAAAATAATTTGTTGTTTTAGAGCATTAACATGCTTCATATGGTCCCCTGCAAACCTGTAGTTCTTTTGAGTCATTACAGCTTCTGTGGATCTTCCTGTTATTTGTATTAACACAGATCAAAACATAGAGCTGGCTAAATTACTAACACAGCTGATCCACAACAATTAATTGTGTGTCATTTGTTGACTGTGATTAATTGCCACAAAGAAATGGGAAAGCATAGTTAGTATAATGATAAAGGTCTTTGCCTCTCATGCATAAGGTACAAGGTTTGATCCTGACTTCTTGCCAATGCCTGAATGGAGTTTGCATGTTCTCTGTGTGCCTCTGTGGGGTTCCTCCCACTTTCCAAAAGTATGCTGAGGGTTTATACCTCAAACTTACCTAAGAATGGAGTTCTATGCAGCAGCAGCACAGATTGGAGAGGGTTCCCTGTATTGGGGAAGTGTTATATAGACCAATGCTTTGGATATCATCTGTGATGTACAGTATCCTCTAAATAAGAGAACACAGATCACAGACTGTACACTCTGTCAGGACTAGCAACTCAATGGTGTAATAATTGACTCTAGGTGATTTGGTCATGTTGACTTATGTTGCTAAAAATAGGCATGGGTATTTGCTGGTGGTAAGTAGATTGAGGAGCCGGCCTACTCCAACCTATGCCAGGGTCTCATGTTAACAGTGGGAGGGAGTTTATGTCCCTAATTGCCACCAATGAGCACCCAGGAAGTGAATGACATGATGGTAAGAAGGAGGCTGGACATCCTCTATATCCATGAGACAAAATGGAAGGGCAGCAAAGCCACTTGACTTGAAATCTAGTGTCTAATATTGAGGAGGAGGATAGACTAAAAATGGTGTGGGAGTTGTGGTGAGAGAGAGACTTCAGAAGGCAGTGAAGGATGTCATCAGAATTAGTGACAGACTCATGGCAATCAGACTCCAGGGTAGGGATACTCGGGCAGTATTCATAATCTCAGCATAAGCCCCACAATGATTGTAAGGAAAAGAGTTCCTTCAGAGAGCAGTTACATGACCTACTAGGTAAAGCAGGACAACATGAATTGATGCTGATAATAAGTAACCTGAATGCACATATAGGGACACTCAGAACATGATATGAGGACTACCATGGAGAAGGAGATGCCATTCTAGACTTCTGTCTGGCAAAAGGCTTGATGGTGGCCAGCACCTGGGTCAGCAAGAGAGACAGTCATAGGATCTCATACAAGAGTGGCCAACATGCAACTCAGATAGACTTCTTCCTAGTAAGGAAAGCAAGTGTGGTTGAATCAGTGATTCATTGTTATCCCGAGTGAAACAACTGACCCACAGCATTAACCATGAAACAACTGACCCGCAGCATAAACCGCTGATTGCCACAATCAGCTACAAGCAGTGCTCAGAGAAGGCGGTAAGGTCAACAGAGACTAGGCTGAAGACCTGGAATTTAATTGAAGAGAAAGCACAAGAGTTCAAGGAAATACTCTGGGTTTTAGCATCTCAGGAAGAAGAGCAAATAGGTGGAGTCAAAAAAGAATGGCAGTGTCTCTAATCAACATGGGTGAGGACTGCAGAACAGTAATGTAGCTGAGCCAGGTATGGGAATGAGGCAGAAAAGAAAGCAGATAGGTTAATGCAGAAGAACAGGAAGTCATCAAAGAAGGAAAGAGTGCATGAAAAAGTGTGAGGTAGAAAAGATGGACCAGGATAAGCAGGAATACTGGCTGGCTAACAAAGAGGTTAAGAGAACAGTTGCAATAACAAAGAACAAAGCAACACAGGCACTCTTCCAACTTCTGGAAGTGACTCAGTTGATGTCAAAAGAAAAAAAAAACACTATCAGGTTGCAAGGCAAAGACAGAAAATAAAGAAGACAGTCAGACACCGTTTATAAGAGATGCCAGCAACAACCTGCCCACCAGTCCACAGGACATCAAAGACAGATGGAATAAATATTTACCAGCAGCTTCTGAATGAAGAAAACCTCACAGAAGCTGTATTGCACCAGGCACAGCCTACAAGGAAGGATGAAGAGGACCCCACCATAGATGTAAACAATACTAAGGAAAAGGAAGCAGCAGGCTGAGATGAGGTCACAACAGATACGACAAAGATGTTGAGTGAGAAAGGGGTGGTGAATTGGCTTCTGAGGGTACTCATAGCATTGTGGACAGAAAGATGTATCCCAGATTACTGGAGAATAAGCACACTAGTGCCAGTGTACAAGAACAAAGAGGACATCTACAAATGTGGGCAGTACAGAGGTATCTAACTCCTGTAACACTGCATGAATGTTCTGGAGACGATTACTGATAAATAAATAGCACAGTAGAAAGTAAGATGGCAGACGAGCAGCTTAGATTTAGATCAGGATGCAGTGCAACTGACCTGATGTTTGCAGTCAGCCAGATAGTTCAGAAGAAACTAGAGATAAGAAATTACTCCAACTGGGCATTCCTAGACTTGGAGAAAGCACACGATAAGGTTCCAAGAAAGCTTACTTGGGCAGTCCTGTGGTAGTTTGAAGTCCCAGAAACTTTGGTAGAATTAGTGCAGGCTATATACAAGTACCCAGTGACTCAAGTATGAACAGTGTTTGATCTCACAGAGGAGTTCCCAGTGAGAGTGTGTGTGCATCAGGGTTTAGCTCTGAATCCACTGTAGTTCATACTGATGATGGACTACATTAGCAAACAGGTCAGAGGGGACAGATCAACAAAGTTGTTGTATGCAGATGATGTGGCATTGCAAGCAAGAACTTCAGCAAAGGATAACGGAATGGAATGCAAAACTAAAGGCACATGGGATGAATCCGAGTACAGATAAGACAGTTGTAATGGCAGCAAATGGGGGAAATAAGAAGATGCTGAGAACTGAGATAGAAGGAAAAACAGTGGAGCAGGTTAATGGCTTCAAGTATCTGGGAGGGTTGGTTAAGGAACAGGGGAAGTCTGAATGAGGAGGTCAAAGCTAGAATCAGAGAGACTGCAGCCAACTGGCACAGAATGCCAGGGGTAGTGTGTGACAGAAGAATGCAAAAGAAGGTGTACAAACAGTGGTGTGACCAGCACTACTGTATGGTACAGAAACCTGGCCAGTAAAGCCAGAGCAGCTGAGGAAGCTAGAAGTGATGGCAATGAAGAGATGAAGTACCTGAGATGGATGGTAGGATGTACACTATGAGACGGATGAAGAAATGAGCACATCTGAGCAGAAGCCAAAGTAGCTCCAATTGCAGCAAAAGTCAAGGAGAACAGATTCTGGTGGACTGGGCTCATGTGCAGAAAAGCAGAAGACAATCTGGTGAAGAAGATTTGGGCAGACAGGAAGAAGGCAAGGGAAATGACAGCATTCAACAAAGAGATGGGCGGATTGTGTTTGACAGAAGACCCATGACAGTTAGGCATGACTGTCAAGGAAGGTAGGAGAGTGGCATTGAATCACTGGAGATGGTAACAGTTGACACAACACCCTGACTCAATGTAGAAAAATGGGAAAAAGGGGGTTGATGTTGATGATGATGAATTACCGTGAAGAAATCTATCACGAAAAAATATTTCATAAGTACATAAACAACAGCACAAATGTAGCAAAATACAGAAAATATACTTTTTGAAGGGGGCAAGCTTCCCTGCTCCTCTTCATATGTGGGGCAGATCCCACACTCCCAGTCTCAATATCATTCAGCTCAGAGGTTGCATAATCTTCTGAGTCCTGCACAGCACAGCATCTGTAACTCAGCATTAACTACTGGAATCACGTGACCTTCCTGTGTAGATGTAAATGTCCAAACCATGTTTTAGCTGTCTTATTAACCATAACTAGGGTGGGGCAAGGGGGTGCTGCCTCAAGATGCAAGATGTTAAGGAATGCACAATTGGAAGTTGCTGATGGAATGCGAGTGCAGTACTGGTATTTATTTAAGAAGCCATGGCTAATGTCAGCTTATTAAATGAATGGTGATTACTGTATTTGTGGTTCTTAGGTGTCAGCCCATTATACCTGTAGTAAACTCCTTCTAACAGTTGTAGCTTAAAGTTTGCTATAGTTACAGGAGGCCAGTTTTTATTTATTTATTTACTTACTTTTTGTTCCTTGCCACCAGATTATCAGGCAGTGTCTGTTATGCACTCAGCCAAATACATTCCTTTAGAGCAGTGAAATCTACTCTCTGCATCTCATTTTCAGCTATACATACTAGAATGTCCCCTGTAATCGAGCAGCATGCAGTATATTTAGTACTGCCTTTTCCACACCCAGCAAACTCCATTGTTACAGCCATATTCAGTAGGTGATAACCAGGCACATAGTCCTGTTGCACTTGTCCTTAGTGTATAGCAGCTAGTTTTGTTAGTAACAAAATAAAAACACTGTAAATACGATTAAGGCAACCAAACTTCTGAGTGATTTTAAACTTTGCAGGAGTAATTTAATCTGCAGTATACAATGCGGATTACAAATTTAATTGGACCTAGCATCTAAAGCATCTGAGGATAGGAAAATACTTCTCGTAACTATGGTATCCGACTCATTTGTGGACTGTGAGCTACCATTCTACTAACTGCTTCTGATTTTTATAATAAAACAGGTTCATGCAATGAAGGAAAATTGTTCTGAGATTTGCCTTTCACAGTGCTAGTAAAATAAATTCAATACCTTCTTCACTGTTATGGTAGACTACTAGCTGCTTGAATGAGTAGAGCCTTCCATTATGGAAAAATTCTGTCTCTCTCTCTCTCTATATATATATATATATATATATATATATATTTATATATGTACATACATACATACACATTCACAATACGTACATTTGTCTCTGTTTTATAAACAAAAGCTTTGCCCTCTGCAGCTTAACATTATTCTAATTTATATAATTTTGTAATGTTTAACATGAAAGCCAAGATGTTTTTACTTCTATACTAAAATATATTTTTTTATTTTTTTGCAGTCTGTACTGTTCTGTGATTGGTGTGTTTGATTCTCTCCGCTGCAGAGTGACTCCCGGGGGGGGTTAACCTTTCCAGTGTGACCTGCTATGTTCACCTAAATGTTTATCTCCTCTTGGTTTGGTTTGCCAGTCCTCCATTTGTGTTGATGATAGTGGTGTTACCCCTTGAGTGTTGTAGTGTTGTACAGGTGTGCCTGTGGCCACCACTGTTGCAAGCAAAGGTAGGGTGTTTTGCTCAATTGTTTCAGCCCTATGCTCCTTTACATGCTGATGTCCTTCTGATGACTGGATGGCAGTGAGTGGTCGGTGGAATATATCCATCCTGGGCTGTGGATGGGCATGCTCTCTGGCATACTTGCCTGCTTTGTCTGGCTGCCACCCTCTGCCCTGGTTTCACCTAGGGCTGGACTAGTGGACCACCCCACCAACATATTTCCCATATCTTACTCACAGAAGTAGGTGAGCAGGTAAAGACTCTTCATTCCTCCCCCTCCCACGCCAGCTCCAGCATGTCTTGAGCCACTAATCAAACATGAGTCACCTGGGGCACAATCAGAGCTTTATTCTTCTGTAGGAATGGAACTGGAATTTGTATAGTAAATCACTAATAATACTAAAAATATTCAATTGCAAAAAAAAAAAATGAGTTTCCTACTGTATAATTTTTAATATCAGTATAAATTTTACTGATTATAAAAAGTTCTTTGTAAGTCCGCAAAAGCAGTTTGGAAAGTCCTCTTTCAAATATATTGTCATCCTTACTATTTAAGAATTTAAATAGATTTTTTAATAGTATGCATCCCAGCGCACCTGTTGGTTAACAGAAAAGTATAGTATTTACTATTTTCAGTCACTAAATGTATCAGCCATGTTCTCTTTCCTTTTTTTATTAAATATTGGAATTTCAGGCAAAATACTGCATTTTATTAGAACACCCATCCATTCACTGAAATTTAATAAGCACTTAAAGCATTTATTAACCTTCTTCAGAAATGGTCCCCTGTTCCCACCTCAAATTAAATGTTTGTTTTGTAAGTATTAGGTGTACTACTCCTTAATGACTCATCAAAGCAATCTACAATACTTGTTAAGGGAAGTGATGATATGTCTGTTGACACTCCCCCAGATTCTGCAAGCCTTGCATGGCATGCAGGATTAGTGCAGGAGCTCCAGCAGGCAATATGTCTGCCATGCGATCCAGGAATAACCTGTAGGGGTGTGAACGAGCACTCCCACACTAGTCCTGCACAGACTCAGACCCTGTATGCAAATTATCCCATTTGCAGGAGAAATCCATGCAAATGAGGTGAATTTGCGATCCAGGAAGCTGGAAACCGGCCGTGCAGGACTAGTGTAATCTGCAGAAATGTACTCTGCCAGTAACCGAGTACATTTCTGCAAATTACAAAACGGAGCAATGACAGCTCCAAATAAAGGGCGGATATCATGTAGAAAGCATGCCAATGGCTAAGTATAAGGAAATTGGCATGGAAAATACTTGAAGAAAAAATCAACTTTTATTTTTTTTTTAGCCGATCTTGGCTGTTTAAGCTTAGGGCAGCGGCGTGCAAATGGGATCAAGGGGAAAATAAGAAAATAAACCTACAATAAGCATTCTAACTAAAGTCACTATTCTGCCATTATAGTCAATGGCAGGCAGAAGACAACATGGCCAGTGAATAGTGGTTGCTAAGGGTGGAGGCTCAGTGTGGGACATGTAACTATGCATTCACAGGGATTCCTATGCAAATGAGGGAAATGATAAGTGAATCCCAGATTTCCCCTACATGCTTGTCAGCTCCCAACAGTGTAAGAGCAGGAATAGCTTGGTGTAAGCCTAGGAGTTAGCTGACATCATAGGGGTGTGTGTCAGGCATACTGTAAGAGGATTGGAGCCCTGTGGCTCAGGTTTGCTCCTAGCTTAGCACAGCTAGGCAAGGGGATGTGTCTGAGGCTACCTAGCACTCTTTACATTGCCTAAGCAGATATGCGTGCTGAGCACCGAGTTTTAAAGAAAAAAAAAAGTTAACTAGGAAATAGCAGCTCTGTGCACATTTAAGCACTGTGTTTGCACGGTGCACCCCCGGGCTTAAACAGGAAGGCAATGGGAAGGCAAAACAGCAATAGGAAGGTAATCTAGGAGAACTAGCATAGCTGGCAGGTGAAATGTATTAGAATCAGCCAATTACACAGGCAGCAGACCAGCCCAGAACACAACTATAAACTATGCAAACACCTTCCCTTCTGGTTTTTCCCATACTCTACACCACCGATGTATACAAGCGGGGAACTTTTAACAAACAAAACAACAAAATGATAGGGGCTGCAGCAGGCATCATACAACAACATGTGGAAGAGGCTGATGGTGGTGAGGATGGGTTTACCATCAAATGGTCAACAGTAACATGCTCGACTGTCGGAATGTAGACGTTCATTTGTACATCAGTTTAAAAGGACGTACACAGGCAGGGAGTTTCAGGATGTATTTCAATGGGAGATTTTCACCTTATGGTCAACAGAATTTGTCGGCGTTGCTGCGTCGATCATATGACCTACTTCATATTCATGAGTCAACATTATTTGCCATGGAAATCACTGTTCATGGATGTGATTTTTGTCCTTTTGATAGTAAACCGTGAGGATGTGAATGCTGTCGACCAACCCACAGTGAGGAGACAGAGAACAGTGTACAGACCCAGGGTAACCTACCAGGGGCTACACGAGCTGGAGATAGTGGAGCACTATAGGGTTGACAGGGACCTCCTACAGCAAATTGTTGAGCTGTGCCGGCCACACCTGACACTCCGAACTAACAGAGGGGAACCCAACCCAGTGGATACCAAGGTATGTGTAGGCCCAGGAATACTAGCCACAGGTACCTCCCAAAGCTCAACTGGGGATATCATGGGGATGTCACAGGCATTAGCATCCAGAGTATTCCACCATTTCCTGGATGATATGTCAGCACATGCCAGTGAGCATGTATATTTTCTCAACACCCATGAGGTGTTGGCCAGCAATATACATCTCTTCCACCAAATAGCAGAATGCCCTACGGTAGTGGGTGCTATAGATTACATGCACATATGCATCAAAGCACCAACCGGTGATCAGGGTAGGGTCTAGATCAACTGCAAGGGCTTCCCCTCCATCAACTGCCAGGTCATGTGAGATGCCCAGGGCATTATAATGAATGTGTGTGCTGGCTGCCCTGTAAGCTATCACGATTCCCACATCTGTCATCTGACGCAGCTGTACCAGAGATTTGCCAATGGGGACATTCCTTACACAACGGCCTAGTGGGGGATGCTGGTTATGTACTGGAGCCATGGTTGATGACACCCATCAGAAATGCACACACACCCGAACAAGAACGCCATAATGAGGCACACTCACAGACCAGACTTATAATAGAGCATGTGTTTGGGATGCTCAAGTCACGGTTCTGGTGCCCGGACACATCCGGTGGAGCCTTGCAGTACTCACCAGTTACATGTACTCAAATTGTTATGGTATGTGCCATGCTTCAGAATATGATCCTGCAGAAACAGCTGAAGCAGGAACAGCATGGGGCAGGGCCACACAGCCCCCCACCAGTGCCAAGGCCTGCACAGGTACAGAGTGACTCAGAGGAAGAACAACCTGAGCCTGTCCCAGTAGGCAGATGGAGGCATGCCCAGTATGCCCTGGCCTTGGCAATGAGGCAATGCATAACACATACCCTGACACAGTAGGGACCCAGGGAATGACACCTCTCTCTGACTCGCACATACAGTAAAAGGGATGCCAAACATGACACTACCTGTGCTCAACCATGTATAGGGAGTGTAATATGTGCATCTGCCATAGGCAGCCCTCTAGCACCATCCTCTATACTGGCACACACACAAGGTAAGTCAATCAACCTACCAATTGCCGAATGGAGTAGAATGTGCCGTTACCTGTATCTATGGTATGGATATGAGCATGCAAGGGAATCGGTTGGCTGATTGGTATGCCAGCAGATAGTAGACACCCAAAGTGGCACCATGAGATCTGTAACAGATACTGGAGTCACTATAGTAGCCAGTACTACACAGGGTAACAAAACCCACTGCAGAAAATATGCCGGGCAGCATGAGTGTCCATATGACTCACACATGCCAGTCCGGGAGGTTCACATACCCAACAACAGTCTCAGCCAGCAGAACAGGTATAGACAAACACAAACAGAGGCTGTGCTATGGCCTCTGAATGATGCCTATGGGTAACCTCCCCCCCAAGCCTACACAGACAGACTAAAGCAGGTCAGGCAGTGAGATGTTAGTTCTGAACGGTAGGAAGTCAGACACTAATATGTAGGTCAACCAAAGCTAAGACCTGTAGTACACTGATATGCCTCTAGTCAGCATGATAGGTTAGAATACAGAATAAAATGGAGCACCTGACATACCAGTACAGGCATATAGCAAATGTGTACAAGTGCCAGGTGTACCCCCCATCCTATGTAGAAATGTAGAGACAGTCAGGTGTGCCCCCCCAATCCTGTGTAGAAATTTAGAAACAGTCAAATGCCCCCCCCACAATCCTATGTAGAAATGTAGTAACAGTCAGGTGTGTCCCCTACTCCTATGTAGACATGTAGAAACAGTTAGGTGTGCCACTTCCCCCAATCCAGTGTACAAATGTAGTAACAGTCAGGTTTGCCCCTCCAATCCTGTGTAGAAATGTAGAAACAGTCAGGTGTCCCCCCCACAATCCTATGTAGAAATGTAGTAACAGTCAGGTGTGCCCCCTCCCAACCACTGTGTAGAAATGTAGAAACAGCCAGATTTGCCTCCCCCAATCCTGCATAGACATGTAGTAACAGTCAGGTGTGCCCCCCACCCCCAATCCTGTGTAGGAATGTACACACAGCCAGGTGTGCTCCCCCCAACCCAACCTAGACATGTAGTAATAGTCAGGTGTACCCCCAAAACCTATTTAGAAATGCAGTAATGGTCTGGTGGGCTCCCCAATCCGATGTACACATGTCGTGACAGTCATGTGTGCCACCCCCACAACCCTATGCAGAAATGTAGTAACATGTATGTGTAGGCATAATACCAGTGGAGCACAGATGCCCAGAGGTGGCCAAGGTAGCAAGATAGGTTGTAGCATTTGCACAATATTCAGGTCTGTGTGTGTTAGGTTGGTGTGTGTTTCATATTGTGTGAGAGTGGTCAGTATGTATGCATGTTGAGGTAAGACCTGGTGGCCATTGCCCACTATTGCTGATGACAGGAACAAGCCCTCACAACTGCAGTGCCAAAGACAATTCGCACCAGTATAACACATGCTAGCAGTAAGCCATTGTAAATGTATGGTGGTAATATGTGTCACCATCTGAAAGACTGACATTGCATGGTTGTTGGGCTAGATATACAAGCAGTACACAGGGGAAAGTACACCAGACATACAATATATATTGTATCACTGTGAAATGGAGACACACTTGGAATTGTACATACAGGTATGCATCACATTAACTGGTCCTGTAGTAGGAAATACCAGTGATGTCTGCCCGAACACTTGCAGATCACAAAGGAGGTAGGACTGATGTATTGGGAAACAGCTGATATACCTGCACATGCCAGCATAACTGGAATGCCCTATGCATATCTGTGTGTCAGATGCAAATAGTGTCCATAGCACACATGCACATAGCTCATACAAACATCACCCACAAGTACCTCTCTGGTCATATCCCTGCTATGGGAAATGAGTGCAATATGACCCCACCTGTATATGGCAATAGCAGAAGAATGCAGCATGCAGTGCAGGTGTCCCATGCAGTGTCTCCCTAGCTGTAGGTAGCATCCTGCCAGCATCCACACCACCTGATCAAGACTGATAGAAGGTATTGGCATGAACACTTATAACACCTACCCTGTCACCTCAAGGGAATATACTGTATGGTGGTCTGAGACTGTAGGACTGACAGAATGCAATGGCCTGCCACATCTGGCCCACAGCAACACCTAATGGCCTATAGGCCCCTGCCAAAGGCCTGTGTCTTACACATACTGCCAATGCATGCTATGTCATGGACACCCAAATAACAACATAACACACTCCACATAAACCATATGCAAGGCCATGTGGACAAACCACAGTAACATATCCACCATGTCCCACTGCATGAACTGTGGACCAACACTAATACACACCTGTGATGGGGTGATACCCTTAGGGAAAGTATCACAGAATGTATGCATAATGTATGGAAGAGGTTAGAATAATGGGGGGGGTGGGAGCATGGGCAGCATGGAATGTGCAGGGTCTGACAACAAGCTGTGTGCACACACTATCCCTGGCTGCAAACACATAAATGGATGGCTACACACCTGCCCATATACCACAATAGGGGTAATGTCCTGACCCATGGCCCCTGCCTCTGGGTAACCTGTGCAAATCTGTACAGCTGTGAGGCATTGCCATAGCAAGATAAGGCCATACTGTCATGTCAATGGATGTACAAGTATGGGATCCTCTGCCAGCACTGTACCATTGTGCTGAACCGGATACACAGACAGCAGCAAGTGTTTGCAGCTCCCACTCCAGAATGGCATAACTTACCATGAATACGTAGGTGTCTGCCCACAATACTGGACACAGCTGCAGTCACCCTTGTCCTCCGAGACATCACTGTGAGCAACAATGTCCACCTGACAGTACATGAGGGCAGAAAACATCACAATGTATAACAGTACACATGTCTGAATATCCCTGCTAACAGCAGTACCGTGCAGCTGAAGCAGCACAGAAACAATCACCTACAGTACACACTATCCCCTGCACAGTTTGTCCCCATACTGCCAAATGATCGATGGATACCCTGCAGAAACAGTTTGCTACCTGTAGTTGTACAACACAAAGATCTGCACTGGAGTACAAACTACCTGGAATCGATCCACACATTCAATACAGAAGGGCATACTGGGCATGCTCACACACTTAAACAAATGAAGCCCGTGTCTGCAAACAACAATGGACCATACATATTTGGCATTTGCAGATGTTAGTGCATACACTCCTCAGTATGCACCAGTCATGCCTTGCACACACAGTGGATAGGAATACAGACACATACCCAAGGACAGCACACTATAATAAGCCAACATTAGATGTACATAGATGTGTAGAAGAGTGTGACTGTGACAAGGAGCCATCCATTATGAGGTCTGTCCCACAGAGCACACAGCCAAATGGCTACAACCACATGAGGTGTAAATGTCACTCACTGTAGATATTAGCCACCAGTATCCATCAGCATTACAGACTATGTGGTGCAAGTGCTAGCTGTGCAACATGACTTTACATCTGGCAGCTGTATACATGTACCTGTGGAATATAACCCTGTGTGTGCCCGCATGTGGTGAGTCAACCTCTAGATGAATGGGTTGCACACACACTGCCCTCCCCATAGTCCTACTATGACAAGCCTGCTGAGGTCATCCACTTTGAAATACACCTTTGGGAAAAATATAGCCCAGTAATCTCCATGGCGCATCCTATAACTTCGTACTGCTGTAGTGTAATAAACCAGTTAGGTAGGGGAATCCCAGACATGGCAACTGTATGTGTGAGTGTGTGTGTGTGTGTGTGTGTGTGTGTGTGTGTGTGTGTGTGTGTGTGTGTGTGTGTGTCTCTGTATAGAGAGCAATGCTTTTAAGGCTAGTCACACTCGCTAAAATTCAAATGCCCTAGTTTGGCAAGGCTGCTGATGTCATTCACTGTGAAATACACCTTTCGGAAAACTATAGCACAGTAATCTCTGTGGTGCATCCTAAAACTGCATACTGCTGTAGTGTGATAAACTTGTTAGGTAGGAGTTCTAATCCCAGACATGGCAACTGTGTGTGTGTTTCTGTGTAGACAGCAATGCTTTTTAGGCTAGTCACACTCACTACAATTCAAATGCCCTACCTTGGCAAGGCCACTGATGTCATTCACTGTGGAATACACCTTTCAGAAAGCTGTAGCCCAGCAATCTCCATGGCGCATCCTAAAACTGTATACTGCTGTAGTGTGATAAACTAGTTAGGTAGAAGTTCTAATCCTAGACATGGCAACCGTGTGTGTCTCTGTCTGTGTAGTGAGCAATGCTTTTTAGGCTAGTCACACTCACTACAATTCAAATGCCCTACTTTGGCAAGGCTGCTGATGTCATTCATTGTGATATACACCTTTGGGAAAAGTGTAGCCCAGTAATCTCTGTGGCGCATCCCATAACTGCATACTACTGTAGTGTGATAAACTAGTTAGGTAGTAGTTCTAATCCCAGAAATGGCAACTGTGTGTGTGTGTATGTGTTTGTGTTATTCTGTCTGTGTAGGGAGCACTGCATTTTAGGCTAGTCACACTCACTACAATTCAAATGCCCTACTCTGGCAGTCCTGCTGATGTCATTCACTGTGAAATATACCTTTGGGGAAGGCATACTCCAGTAATCTCTGTGGCGCGTCCTATAACTGCATAGTACTGTAGTGTAATAAACTAGTTAGGTAGGAATTCTAATCCCAGACATGACAGGTGTGTGTGTGTCTGTGTTTGTCATTATTATCCTGTGTGGAGGTGGTTGTGAGTGTGTAACAACTGGACTCAATGTGGAGTGGGTTTTGCAAATTCCTTATATGGTGGCCCTAGTACATATCACAATGTCCATACATATTTGGCATGGATAACAGATGTGAAATAGCAGAGAGTCTGGGGTGCAAATCCATACCCCTACATGTGATATCAAGGTCAGGTGAACAAAGTTAGCAACCCATGTCTCATACACACACACACACACACACACACACACACACACACACACACACACACACACTTGCTTAGGCAACAGCTGCTATGTTGGTAGTACCCTGCATATTGCCCAGTGATAGTAACCATGGTGTGATTGCAGTGGGCTACAGAGGACATTGCATCCTGTCCATCAGTCAAATAGGCACATACATGCCGACAGTGCACCTTCCCTATGTTCCCCACTGGACATCTGCAACACCTGTGGTGCCTTCAAATGTGACCCACAAAAGACATACCATGCCTGAAAAACATGCCCTGTATGGACAGATGCCACTGACACCTGGGAATACCAGTATCATGTTATCAATGTAGGTACAGGGTCAACATGCTGTCCATTTACAGTTCCCACCACATGAGGCCAGGTCTGGCACATCTGATAATAACAGTCTGTGTACACAACATGGGCCAGACACCCCAGTTACAGTTCCACATGTCACTGTACATGCATGTGGGAGGTGTGAACATCCTAGACACCGTCCATGTCATGGACTAAGGAGCACATACATGGCAAGCAATGCACAGCATTGACCACACTCAATAGTTACCCAGGTGACTGGATGGTGAAAACAATACCCACCTGTGTGGGCAAATCCACACACTACACCCCTGAGCCACACTGCAGACCATTGTCATGTGGCCTGATGCTGAGGTATACCCATCACCTAGCCTTGTATAGCCATCTGGCACAGTCGAACAATACACACCCGTGAAGCAATGCACCCATGCATGTTATTACTGGCACCCTGTGTGTGTGTGTGTGTGTGTGTGTGTGTGTGTGTGTGTGTGTGTGTGTGTGTGTGTGTGTGTGTGTGTGTGTGTGTGTGTGTGTGTGTGTGTTGTATGATGCCTATGACCACATTCACACTCACTACAACCCCCATTGACATACTGAAGCATGCTGTCTGATGTCAGACACCTCCACATGCCCTTTGCCCATATAACCTCTGTACAATCCCTGTGGTGCAGGTGGATACCTGCACAGTATTGTGTTGTGACAATCTCACTAGTGGTGAGTTGTATTCCTGGCCCTGCCAAGTGTGTAAATGTGTGTGCGTCCCTGTGAGAGTGTGGCTGTGTTGACTCTGATGCCTGTTCATGTGGACAGGCACGTGTACTACACCTACCATATAGCTACCATATCACTGTTGCAGGTGTCACTCACCATCACATATACATTTGGAAAGCTCCTCAACATGTAACCTATATGGTGAATAAAATAAATGCATAGACATGAGATAGCACTACATAGCACTACATAGTTGTCAGGGGTTTGATACCCTGTACTGGTAGGTGTGTGACACAAACCTGCTTAAGATTTACTCTGCCACCCCTCCCTGACTTATCTTTGCCTCTGTCTGCCCCTCTCACTCTTTCTCTGGTGGATGTGGAGACTTACACCTGCTTTTCTTAGGCAGCATCATGTGTATTTTAAGTGATGCTCATGATCAGCTGATGGCATCTGCATGAATTGCAGCCCTCCTCTAACTGATTGCATGTTGAACAGCTGTGGTAACATTCCCATAGCCAATTGCATGGAAACACACTCTAATATCTAGGAACATAATGTTAGTGATGGGCCTTTTCATTCACTGTGAGCAGGAACTCGATCTGTTGTTTGGCAAATAGCATCACAGATGGATTGGGGATTTACCTCTGACAACATACACTGTGGAAACAGGCCAACACACAGGAGGGGGATGTGCCTGACCTGACTACAGACTGTATGTGCTGCTGTACTGCATTTGGAGTAATGTTGGTTTAACAGGGTGTATGTGGCCATGGCTGCCCTACATGTTTTAATACCTGTCATGCCAGTGCTATGTTTATGAGGAAACCCCCATCTGTAGGGTCATCTGCAGACTGGGTAGTGTGTGGTGCCTTTTGTTTCATGTGTTACCCACAGAGCACCTATCTGTGAACTGCAAAAGGTAGTGTGAGGATTGCAGTCTGTAGATGGTGACAGCCATTAGAGTTACTTACTTCATATCCCTCATAGGACATATGTTGCAACAAACCCTGTTACATCAGTAAATGTATGAGGTTATCACAGCAACATGTCAATATTGGCCCTATATTTGTACCTTTGTACATATGTCATGCAGTAAGATGTGCATATGTGCTGTTTACCATATTTAGTGACATCATATCTGATAAAAAGCCAGTGAGACATCAAAATGCTACA